>NW_010431868.1:7104-7414 GCF_000710305.1 Buceros rhinoceros silvestris
AGAAAAATGGGAAGTCCATTGTAAAGGGCTGGTTCCTGGCATTAGCTGGGGTTACAGGGCAATCGGAGCAGAGGTGGGGAGACACAGTGCTGGCTACCTGATACTCGCACTACATCTGTTTCACTTCTCTGTTTCACTCTTTCTGTTTCACTTCTCTGTTTCACTCTTTCTGTTTCACTCTTTTTTGATCTGAAAGGAATCCAGTTTGTATACTTTGAGACCTCTCTGAGATCAGAGAGAGGAGCCAGAGGTTTGCTGTCAATACAAATTTGGTTTAAGTGGCAAGACTTTGAGGAGTGGGGCGGGGTGG
>NW_010431868.1:7609-8286 GCF_000710305.1 Buceros rhinoceros silvestris
GAGATGCTAGATGGGACTGGGGAAGCCCCCAGACTCAATACAGCCAATGCCAGTCAGCTCCAAGATGGACCTGCCACTGGCCACAGCCAAGCCCATCAACAATAGCGGCAACAATTTTGTGATATCTAAGAAAGGGGGAAAACCCCTGTGCAACAGCAGCTGGGAGAGAGGAATGAGAACGTGTGAGAGACACAACTATGCAGACACCAACATCAGTGAAGAAAGAGGGGGAGGAGGTGCTCCAAGCACTGGAGCAGAGACTCCCCTGCAGCCTGTGGTGAAGACCATGGTGAGCCAGCCTGTCTTCCCACAGTCTATGATGGTTAATGGTGGAGCAGATATCCAGCCTGCAGCCTATTGAAGACTTCACACCAGAGCAGGTGGGTGTGCATGAAGAAGGCTGTGACCCTGTGGAGAGCCCGCACTGGAGCAGGCTCCTGGAAGGAGCTGTGAACTCATGGAGAGAATGGAGCCTGTGCTGGAACGGATTTGCTGGCAGGACTTGTGACCCCACAGAAGGGACTCCCTGCTGTAGCAGTCCATTCCTGAAGCACTGTACCCCACAGAAAAGACCCACGCTAGAGTACTCAGTCCTGATAAGGCATTAATACACAGAAGACCCATACGATGCCGTGGGATGAGTCTTCTCTGTCTGTTACTCCCACACACTGGTTCCG
>NW_010431868.1:8381-22553 GCF_000710305.1 Buceros rhinoceros silvestris
TTCAGCAGCAAAGGCAGAAAGGAAAATAATGTCATTCCCAGTTAGGGGTTTCCACACAGCAGTCACTGCTGATTATAGGACAGGTTATGTCTCACAAGCATGGCTGTACTGCTGAAGGGAGGAGGTTTGGAATGTCCCTGTGTTTGGCATCAGAGACAGAATTACCTGAGGGTTATGTTGGCTGATAACTGGCTCCTTCTTTCATCTGCTTCTTTTAGGGGCTTCAGTTGAGGTTTTGAAGTCTTTTAGTTTGTTCGAAACAGCTGCTTCTGCAACTGTATGTTCGGGAGGCTTCCATAAGTGGTGCTGTGAATAGTGCAGATGGAAAACTAACAGTGAAGTAGAGCCAATTTTCATTACAGAACTAGAATCTGGCTTTTCAAGTGAAAATCCTTGCAAGTTTTGCTGCTGTCAGTCTATGATACTATGAGAAAAAACCCTAGCACATCCATGGTTTTATTTCTCTGTGTTTGCTTTGATTTTATAAAGGTACCCAAAAAGGCCCGTATCTCTGTGCTTCCACAAGAAAATACAATTACACTCAAACTGAAGGAATTTCAGGTAATCCATCACAAACCTCATTCCCTTCCTTTCTGCACCCTAGTAGTAATTCTTTAGTATATTGATTAGAGTTCTCTCTAGTGCCTTCAAAACCTTCCCCAGTAGAAATGTCTGCTGATAAAATTTTGTAGCATGTCCTGAAAAATATCACATTCACAGAACTTGATTTTATAAATATGAGCAAATTCTAATGTTGTGCAATTCCTGCAAGGAAATTTCTGCCATACAAAACAGAGCTGTTGCATGAATCCTTTTGCCGACATCAGTTCTCATATGCCTCAATTTATCAAATAACCAGCAGGAAGTTATCATGGGAAAGCACAATTTTATCTGTATTAAAGAATTGCCCTGCCACTGAATTCATTATTCTCCCACTAATCATCAGTCCACCTAGGACTGATATCCTAATCATCCTAATCATCAGCCCACCTAGAATGTGGTTATGAGTCAGTTGGCTTTGATGACCATTGTAAAAAAGCATTTTTGACACTTAACATTGCAAAAAATGCATGAAAGTTTAAAAAACATGTTGAATGATGAGAAGTTACTTCCTAAAGGTGATGACTGTATCTGGAAAACATAATTTATTGTATTTCTGAAATGATTCTGATAAAAGTTTTACATTTGTACTCAATATTATTTTCAAGCAACAGTATATTACACCTAGTTACTAAAAAGGTAGTTCTTCATGTACGTCCCTTGGAGATGACGCAGAACTAATCAATTGAGTATAACAACAAAAGAGACAGATTTATCAGTGCTCATAGAGAAGTTTAAAATGGAGAACAAATTTTATTATGGCTGTGTTCTGAACTAGACTAGAGACAAAAAAGCTTCTGCCAATATATTGACCTGAGGCATCCAATTCATTGTGTGCATATTTAGACCTTGGTTTATTATAAATGTATAACTAGGGCTTGATTTCTCCAACTGGAGTCAGCAGCAAGAGTATTTTGCCTGGAGAACTCCTCAGGCCTTACACCTTTCTGTGCTACCTGGGACATGATCCCTCTAATGAAATTTGTGAGAATCTTTCTATTGACGTCAGCTCTTTAAATGAGGGCTAAGTTAATGCAATATCCTGCTTGTGAGCCTCAAAGTGAATTCTGTGCGTATAGAGCCAGCAGATAATTGTGTAGTCACTCTCAGACCATGTTGCAACTTTGTCAGGAAAAGAAATCTTCTTACCATGGCTGCTTCAAGACTTCTAATTCATGGGTGGAGTGGTGTCAGGCGTTAAATCTCTGCTTGCAAACTAAAGTAGTGTTAGCGTATGCTGTTTGGTTCTGTGACCAGAGGTGGCATGGGCAGACCATATATTACTAGACTGTTCTGGGTCCCAAGACAGGGTGACTGCTTGTAAATTGTCTGGGATGATCAGTCTATGCCAGTTCCCAAATTGTATCTAGGGATCATTTGAGTGTCTGCCTGAATCAAAAAGGTGCAGGAACTCCGCTGTCAGTGTAAAAATGCAGTGGCCAAATTGCCGCTCTCACACCTCTGCCCAGTCTCTGATTAATTTATTAACAGAGGCACCCAAAGAGCCTCTAGGACTGTTTGTATGGGCAGCTGCATGCAAAATGTCTGCCCTGGTTTTAGGGTCCAAAAGCCCCCATGGAAAGCAGCATGCCACATTAGAGTGACACCATGTCACTGTCTGCAGCAGCTTGGATACAGCACTGAACTAATGCAGCCACACTGCTTCCCAACCTGGCTCATTTTTGCCTAGTCTGGAGCACAGGCAAAGCAAGTCCAGGATCATATCTTTGCTCTCTGTAGGCGTGTCCCTAGAATGAGAAGAACCAGGTCGAAGACATTTGTGTTTGTGATATTATTGGGTGTGGATATGCTTATATCTAAAGGAATATCACACAGAGCTGAGTTGATGTTTACAGTTGCTTCATGGAATTATTTCACTTTGGTGCTGGTGTGACTGAGCTAAAACATTAGCTTAGCACAGAGCTGAGATCTAAGACAAATGTGTAAAACTCTGGCAGAGACTAACAACCATCCTAAATTCTAATGAGGTGATACAAAACCAGTAAGAGGATGAATAGTATCAAAAGCACTTTTGACCAGTAGCACTGTATTTAAATTTTATTAAAGGCCAAGAAGCTCCAAATTTAATCTTCACTCTCCTTAAGTATCTATGACCATTAAAATGGCATTCTTACTCATTTAAATTACAGTCATCTACTTCCCTTATTCGGACAGCTTGTTTCAAGATTGGTTGTGGATATGAATTCATTACCTTTAAGGGAGTATATTAAAATTGAAAACATACATAAAAGAAGAGGTAATATTTCATCTTTAGGTAGAAATATATGTAATGAATCAAAGATTTATAATATACTTATTCCACCCAACTTCGGTCAGAATCAAGAAAGAAAATTTTATCTATGCATATGTATGTGCACAAGCGACCATATTGTGACTGTGCTGTGTGATGCATCAGTCTTCTGTAGGGAGTGTTCTCTATAGGGAATCTGTGCTTTGAATTTGAGAGCGTGATAAGCATTAACTGCAAAAGGGTTTCCTCCACTGAAGATTGTTTCTCAGGCTGGACACCCATATTCACTTAAAAGATGCTACCTACTCAAGCAAGTGTGAGCATGAAAAACGAAGTGACAGCACGCTTACAGATCTCCTGTGTGTTCTTCACAATTTTTATGTAGGAGTCAAGACAAATCAGTCTGTGATGCTCAGATCGTATCTACAGCAGACCGTTCTACTTTTGCTGAGCCCAAGTAGTACGAATCAACAGGGAACAAGAATATTCTCTCTATCCAAGTACTTAAAACTCACAGTAATTTTACAGCACAGCTTTCAAAACCAGCAGTACTAACAATGAAGCCCTCATTAAGAAGAGAAAAATTACAGTGGTCCAAAAAAAGAGTAAGAGCCTCACTCAGAATTAATTGACAGAGCTAAATGGAAGTCAGTAATACTCAGTTGATTAGAAGCATCTGATTCACCATTTAATGTGGAAGAGAAGAAGAACACTGGATGAACAGAAGAGTTTAAGCAGTATAGGATTTCTCCTTCCTGAAATACAGGGAATCAGACAACAAATACAGGTATTTTCTCAGTGTCGTGCTGCCCGCTAACAGCCTGAGATAACCTTTAAGAGTCTAAATAACGTGTTATTTAGGGAGGGAACAAGTGAATGCAGGGTGGTGGTTCAGAAATACTGCTTTTCAACCCTTCTTCCACTTGCCTTCCTAACCCAGTGAAAAAATTCTCCTGTGCTCTCCCTTTGTGTTAAGTTTTGATTTTCTAAACAAAGCAACATTTGTTTAGCAAAAGCTTTAACACTGCTGGGTTTTACCCTGTTACATACAAACATCTCTAGTACTGTTGTCACCTGCAGTCAAAGTGGAATTTTCTTACAGGTGCAGGAGATCGAGCAAAACAACCACGAAACTATGCCTTGCTTCTCCTTTTGTCCTGAGGACAATTGACTAAATGTTCTTGAGGGGACATTTGACATTAGTGGGTGATTAGAAAAAACTACAAGTGTGCAGCAGATTTAAGAACCACATCCAGGAACAAAGTATTTGAATGTCCCATAAAATAAAGAATTAAACTCTTACAAAATCATGTGGGCATCAAAATTGCCCTAGCCTAAATATTTTATAGTTAACTGTATCACATTGTTCCATTGTTATGATGATAAAACTTGACAAACCTGTGCTAAAATTGTTAAGTTGGTAAGAGTGATCCATGGATTGAAGATTATTCTCTATCCTATGGATAAAATTATGTGTATTATTTAAAACTTAAATACAAAATGTAATTGCTCAGAATATAATAACTGAATATAGGAGGGGTGGCTTTGATATAGCTTTGTCCACCTTTTTTCTTTTTGCAAATATATAGCGGTCAATATATCCAATTAAAACTAATCTCCTCTCAGAATTCATTGAGTCAATGTTCTGCAGTATTTTTAGGAGTTATTTAAACCAAGTAATGGGCTGATATTCACCATGTGTTTGTGTTCATTTATCCTTTGTGCTATTTTAAGCTTGAAAGCAATAATAAAAGAAATACCATGCCAGAGTGAAACATAAGATTGAGACTATCATTAGAATTTATTAATGTGACAGAAAGCTCAAATGAAAAATACTGAACAGTTTTAGAAGAAATTTCTACAAGATATTCAAGTCAATTTTAGGCAAGTCCATTAAATTCTCTAAAAATTATTCTATGACACACTCTGTGCCCAGTGCAGAAACCCTGCCAATGCAGAGTGGTTATTTATGATCTGACCAGGGAATTAAAGGTTCTCATCCCTACTTAAAGGACTGCTTATGCATACTATATGGGGAAAAATATGTAGTAGCTCTTATGACAAAAGCTAGAACCCAAGTCTCATCATTTGTTACCTTCAGATACTTGAACTGTGAGCCCAGCAAACCTCAGTTTCTTTTCGCAAAGAAAAATTGCTGGAGCAGATGGTACTCATATTGCAAAACAGCCAGGTATACTCTCCAGTTAGGCAGAAAATATAGATTAACATCCTCCTCAGACTGATGAACCATTAAACCCAAGAAAGTATAAAACCAATCCTGAAGAATAAAAATTCACCCTGAGTAGATGGGTTGGCCAGTGATCTGCTGAATAGAAGGGAGAACCTCCTCACTCTTCATTGCCAACGTAGAGTAGCTCTGACCTTTTGAAAGGTAAAACTCTGAAATCTAAATACAAGAAGAGAGTGTGAATCCCAATCTCTTGTTGGCAACTGCTTTTTTGTAAAGCAGAGTTAGTTCTTGCATTCATCTCATGGTTCATAATGAACCCTCAATAAACACAATAGATGCAGCAGCTTTTTCCATCTAAATACCATGGTTACACAGCAATCTCATCACATAGCTTCACTTTAGCATCTATTTAATTTATCTAGCAGAGCCTGAACCTCTATTTTAATTTACAAAGCTAAGTATATTTTGGGTGGAATTCAGCTGCCTAACTGGTACCCTAGAATATCCTTCCTGGCCTCCAGGTAACTTTCCAGAGGGCTGGAGTTCCCTCAAGAGTCTCTGCCATTTCTGCTGAGAGGTCTGCTCCAAAGATCATGGTTATTATAGGGTGTCTTACATAGCACCACACAATTTTTAGGGACCTAATTTGTTCCCTTCTTAACATCAATGTTTCTGATCAGACGGTCACACCTAGTCAATTCCTGTATGGGACAGCATAAATTTGCTAAGACTGAGTGTAATTTTAGGCAATGCAGAAAATCACAAAGTTGGCATGAGAACACATTTTTTATCTTTCCATCTCCTGGTGAGGCTTGAGGAGAATCTCAGAATCAGGATGTAATAGTTTTCTTGTCTTATTCACGGAAAAGGACACAAACAAACTTCGCTAGCTAGTTAAAAAAGGATAAAATTAATCCACATTCAGTTCATTAGCCAAGATTAAAACTGAAGGTGACATGTAAAACACCCGAACCACCTCTCTGCCCAGAAGTTTTTATCAGGCTATCTATCCGCCATACAGCTTAATACCTTCAGCTCTGTGTGATCTCCTTCTTCTAGTAATTATTTTTTAAGGGGGCACTCACTCTTTGGTTGTTAAGAGTTACTGTGTAGGTTTTCATAAGTAACAATACACTACAAAGTTCAATAAGGTAAAGTCTTTGTTGCTGCAGTTAAACTCCCATAAGAGGGGACCTTTCACCACTGCTACCTTCAGATTTCTTTTTCTCAAAAAAACTTGGTAGTTTCTTTACGAGGGTATTCCTGGACGAGCTGGCCATGCAGACTGCATGCATGCACTCTGCTCTGGCAGTAGAGGCACAGCCCTATATCTTTGCTCTGAATCTACTTTAAGTGCCTTCCTGGCATCAGTCCCAGCAGTGCCTCACCCACTGAGCTCACAGGACCAGCCCTTGTGGAATAGCCATGATAAACATCCTGGGAACCAATCAAGCAAACATTTTCTTCTCTTTTAAACTCTTGTGAATGAAGGGGCACCATGTTTCTCCTAGATTGTTTTCTGCATCCACTCATAATCCTTTAGGTTTGCCATTCCCTATTCAATACTTTGTTGGGGGCTGGATGAACGATCTCTATGGACTCAGTAAAAAGGGCAAAGCCATGGACCTTCTAGTTCTGTATATGTAAGCCTGAACAAGGAGGAACATTCCTTCACCACCCAACAGAATATCAAGAATCTTTTTGAAAATCCATATCAAGCAACATTTTATTTCCTCTGTGCATCAAGCTATGCACATGTGTACATATAAGATATCTATATGTAATTATTTTCTGATTGCGTGAATCTGTGTGCTAACCGTATGTGTACAAAGATCATATAAACTTTTCAAGAGACATTTTTATCTTTGTATTCTGAAGAACAACCAACCTATATCTCCTTAGGTATAAATTTGCCAGTGAGAGGTAATTAATTATCTATCTGGGGTGAAAATAAACACTTATAAAATGTTTTTGACAATGCCACTAATTATGACCAAGCTATAAACTGAGGTAGTACAAAGTATTGCTACTGCACACAGGCACGATTGCTGAACACAGTGTTTCAGAGCTCTCTGATGGCTGCTATGCCTACTCCACTGCGATGTACCAAAACAAAAAGAGACCTGTCCCTCACCTCCATCTGCTGGCAAGCACCGTGATGAGTGGAAGTGCTCTCCAAAATGTAGTTAATCTTGCAATGCTATGCACTCCATTCCTGTTCTGCCAGTGCTTATAGTCTAGTTACTGTCCGTGCATACTCTTCTGGTACATGCACACTTAACCTCCCTTTTATAATTGAAGGAGAGCACCATTAAGATAAAATATGCCATTTCCACATTTGCGGTGGGTCAAAGTATCTTCGCAGCCCACATACTCATGACAAAGCACTCCTTTCAAACCTCTTTCCATGCCATGTCTTTAACAAAAACAGCCAAGGGTATGCCAGGAGGTTCAGATTCACATTCTGATTCTTAAAGGCTTTACATTATTGGCAACCTCAGCTGCCTTCATTGCAAAGATTGGAGGGCAATAGGAAACTTGTTCTTGGGTTTATATTCAGTAATCTGAGATTCATTGTTATCATTGTTTTTCTTGTATTGTGTGAATGTTCATGTATCAGTTTAGATCCAGTCCTAGTTAAAATCCACTAATGTGTAATGTACAGATTTGTAATGATTACTGTAAGTACCTTAAAGCATTCAGAACATTGCCTAACTGAAACAGTAACTGTAATATTAAAAATCGAGATACCAGCTTTGACCATTCATGGTGAATGGTCGTAGGTTGTTTTTTCAGGAGTATAGATTTTATTTTGTACATGGCAAGAAAACTCTCGAGTCCCCAGCCTGTGGCTGCTTGGAAGGAAGTAGCATGGTCCCCATGTGCTGGGATGGGATCTGGACTGGCAGAACTACTCTGCTTTTGTGCTACAACGAGGAGAATGGTAATATTTATGACATGATGTTGGGAGAAAACAGGGACAGAAGAAGTGGCTTATTGTTGTAGTAGCAGAGTAATATCCAAGCATGACAGAAAATTTGGAAAGCTTCTCCTAACTTAGCAAGATAGCTGGGTATCTGACTTTGCTCCCATACACTGTATTTTACAGCTTTTCCACAGCATAATTGCCTAGTGACATCTTGCTAGTAAGCAGTGATATTACCTATAGCAAATATTTCTTAAATCTGCCTCTTTCAATAACTAGCATTTGGTCTGTCACCTCAACTTTGGTTCCTCTGAAGCACTTGGGATGCTACAAATTGCAAAGGATGTGTTGACAGACACGCTTTGACTCCCAGAGCTCCCATAGCAGCCTGAATGTTGATCCAACCACACTCTTGCTCTGCAACTGAGAACTATGTTACCAGGTATATAAAGGAGTGTCTATTCATGAGCCCCAAGCGTGTATCTATCTGGAGCTGGACAAAAATTGATCCTGACTTCATTTAATATTGAAAAGGCAAAATGAAAAAGGAGATATTACTCCAACAGTGATAGTCATGCATTTTCAACTCATTCAGCACTGATGCAGCCTCACTTTGAATACTCTGTGCATTAGGCTCCACAATTTAAGAAGGCTGTGAATGTCCTTGAGGGCATCCAGAGGAGGGCAACAAAGCTGGTGGAAGAGCTGGAAGTAAAGTCCTATGAGGAGTGACAAAGGACTTTGGGCTTGTCTATTTTGGAGAAAAGAAGGTGGAGGGGTGACCTCATTGCTCTTTACAGCTTCCTGAAGAGGGGAAGTGAAGGGGGAAGTGAAGAAGGAAGTGCTGATCTTTTCTTCTTGGGATCCAGTGATAAGGCATGGGAATGGTTCAAAGGTGCATCAGGGAAGATTTGGACTGGACTTCAGGAAGCATTTCTTTACCGAGGGTGGTTGTCCTGGGTTTGACTGGGATAGGGTTAATTTCCACAGGATGTCTGGCCTGAACCAGCCAATGGGATATTCAATACCATACTGATGTCATGCCGAGTACATATGTAAGGGTGGTAGTTCGCCTTGTTGCCAACAGCACACAGCTACCATCATCCCCACCTCACATGGGATAGGGTTAATTTCCACAGGATGTCTGGACTGAACCAGCCAATGGGATATTCAATACCATACTGATGTCATGCCCAGTACATATAAGGAGAAGGCTAGCCATGAGAGGGGCAGGGTTTTTTTGTTCAAACAGTGGCATGGCGCAGCTCGGCTGGGTTTGGCTTGGTGTGGCTCAGTGTGGTGGCAGCAGCGGTAAGCATGTGTTGTATATCACTCACTTTAGTATTATTTTCTCTCTCTCTTTGTGAGTTTGAGTAAACTCTCCTTATCTTAACCCACAAGGCTTTACTTTTACCCTTTTTTCCTTTCCTCCTCTTGGACGGGGATGGGAAAAAGAGAGTGGCTGGGTAGTATTTCGTTGCTGTCTGTGTTCAAACCATGATGGTGATCAAACACTGGAACAGGCTTCCTAGAGAGGTGGTCGATGTTCCAAGCCTGTCAGTGATTAAGTGACATTTGGTCAATGCCCTTAACAACTGGTTTTAAGTTTTGATCAGCCCTGAATTGGTCAGGCAGTTGGACTAGAAGATCATTGTAGGTCCCCTCCAACTGAAATAGTCTATTCTGTTCTAATTTTTTGTTTTGTAAATGTAACAAATACAATGAAACACAGTTTAGACATCAGTTAAGATATTACACTGACAAACAATAAATATAATTTCAAATGAGAAGAATGGGCGAGTGTTTTGTACATAGACTTGAGTCTGAATCAGTTGATATAGACCAAGTGTAATTTTTACTTTGAAGCAAGATACAGTAGGAACATTAAACACAGTAATTGCCTATATTCTCATAAGGCAAAATTTATGAGTGTTACTGCTTATGGCTATTGACTGAAAATAGATATGGAGAGTCATATTTATCTCCTGCAACTTAATTTTTCTGACTAATTCGGTCATTTGCACTACTTCTGTGGTCAGATCTTCAGAGAAGAAATAACGCAGGGCATCTGAATGCACCTCTTGTGACCTGATGTGTACATGTATCTTAGTATGTATGTGAGACAAAAGTCTTACACAAATGCTCCCTTGACTATATAGGGAGCAGGTGAAGATACCTGCTTAACCTCAAGTTTATTCTAAAATTAAGCTGAATGTCTTTCTGAATCCCTGCTGTGATAAACTCTATGAAATAATGTCTTATTCTTCAGAGCTATTTCAGAGAGTTGTAAAAGCATGTGGTGATGGCAGAAAATTCACTGATGTAATGGCATCTTTCAAGCAGTAAAAAAAAAGCAGTCTTTTAGTTGGTCAGGAGCATCTTATTATAGTATAGTAGAAACAACCAAGCTGCAGCGCTGTGCGTGTGGAGATCTTAGCTTATGTTGATATAGGTTTGATGAGGAGAAGAAAACTAGCTGTAATCAAAACCAAAGATATTTGGACAGAACACTCTAAAAGGAGATCACATTCCTCTACCATGTTTAAAGTTTACTAGCCTGCTTTTATGTGGCTCTGGCATTATAGTTATACATCATGAACTTTTAGACTGGGAACACCAGTAAGCAGAACTTTGTAGGTGTGCATGGTAGTCTAAAAGCCTTCGCGAGTTTGAATTTGAATTAAATAAATCTTTACCCCAGAAACTTCATAAATAATCTTACAAAGATGAATTAAAACACACTCATACTGAAAATTAACATCTCAAAGGCATGTGCCTCAGTGACGGCTTTTTTTTTTTAAGGAAAAAGAACAGCTACAATTGTTCGTGGGTTTACTGTCACATCTTCATATAAGCACATATGTTCTTTCAAACCTTTAACTTGAAGTTAGCTAAGACTTAGTGGCTGAAAGACCATACTATTCTGTAAAGCATGAATTCCATGATGAGTCATGTATTTACAGAGGAGGAACATTTTTTCTCTCTTCTTATCTGTGGTGAATGGAACACACCATTCTCAACATTTTGGCATCACCTGAGGCAAATATTGGATTACCTGAGATGATTATTTGATTTTACTTAAGGAAAATGTGCAGATCAATATAGTAACATTGTAGCTTGAATAAGGAGAGATTCTGGCTGCACAACTGGGGGATAATTAATACAAGGTATAAAAGCTAGGGTTTTTTGGGGGGGGGGCAGCATGAAAATGAATTATTCATCAGTCATTGAAAGTTCATTCCAACATTCTGCATTCCTGAAATGTCTCCAGACCTACAAAAGGTATGGAGTCCAAATCCTCAGATTATTTTTTCACACAGAGTTATGTTTACAGCTTTGTTATACAGATTTTGCAGAGCAAGCAGAGAGCAATGGCACCATTAACTGAAGGAAGAGAAGCCAGGTAACAACTCTAGAGCTGCTTACACACATGACCATTTAGAAAGTCACTGTGTATCAGCTGACCCTTGGTAACTGTTCATGGACATGACCTTAACCTGAGGGTATACAGGGTAGTACAGTCTTATCAAAACCTCTTTGTTGCACGCTAAGCTAAGCCTTGTAGATGCTGAGAGCTAAGAATGAAAAGTACATGAAAAGTTACTACATGTCATCTGGCATGACATAACTTACCCAAGTGACCTGTTAGGATTTCTGGACTATTGAGTTCAGGAACTGGTGGCTGCAAAGTCTTGCTGTCCTAAGAAAAATAATTATCTAAAGGAAAGCTAAAACTATGGACCAGTCCCAGCTTCCAATTACATCACCCTACTAGGGATAAAAGCTGGAGTTATTTTGGCTTCTCAGAGTTTGAGATCGGGAATTAGTCCATACAAGACCAGAACTTGTATTCTTGCCAAACAGATAAATTAAAAGAAGTGAGAATTGAGAGCTTTTGATTTTATGTTTCTTGGTATCCTGATATATTCACACATGCTTCTTTCTTAATGCAGCTGCTCATTTGACAATTGCAAATGTAAAATTTGTAGTCTTTGCAGATATTACTGCAGCTGGAATGAAAATTAAGTTTTCCCCCTATGCTCACACAAGAGTTTCATTTACGGTGCGCGTGAGTTTGAAGTGCTGTAAGTGATCTAAATAAGTAGCATATCCCATCCCATGTCCAACTCGTTAAACACAAGACTAACACAGCTACAGTATTACTGCAGAAGTTTGGCAATGGAAAATGAGACTTTTGATTCCAAGGTGTCTGGTGGAAATCCACACGTTCTTTAAATGAAACACTGAAATCAGGCAGTGGTGCCATTAACGATTTAGCAATGCTTTCCTCTTGTAACATTCCTGTGGGTTTTAGTGAGACTGTTCATGCAGTCACCTAATTTTTACAAGGAGTAGAGGGAATAATCTGAATCTCAAATTAATTATCAGTTTGATTAAGTTTTTCATTTCCTAAGCCTGGGGGACGGTCAACATCTGAGCAAAAATGTAATCATAACTAGGAAATTGCACAGGTTTTAAGAAGTAAAATAGTAATTTGGAGGTTGTGGTTCAGCTTTGGAAATAAACTCAATTAATTCAGTCCCCCATCATCCCTAATCGGTGATTCATGCTAGTTTCTTTGCATTTGAACAAGGAATGCATGGATTTAAGCTCAAGAAAACTTCATTTAGCAAAATACATTATTTATAGACAGAAATTGCATTAGAAACTTAACTGAGTTACACTTGTTTCATTGCCACTGGCTATGACTTTCCATTTAATTTCAAATTCTCTCCCTTCATGTAGGGAGCACAGGATGCTTCAGGCTGAGAAAAAAGCCCATTAAGAGAAAAAAAGGAAAAATAATATTAATAAAATCATCACTGGAAAACCCATTTGTTTTATACGTGATGCAGTGCCAAACACTCTGCTCTGAACATGGGCTTGGGGATTTTCCTACATAAAGTTTGATTTCACTTGCTTATCTTTTTTGTTACAGTGAGTCATGTTAAAAACACATGGATCCCTTTGACATTAGCTGTAATAAATGCAAAGGGAACAGCATTTGAGTCTGCTGGAGTTGAGCAGCTATACATCAATAGTCTTGCTCTGGTGAGAGCAGGAATTAGCAGGAGATAAGCCTATCGTGTGAGCAAAATTGTCCCTGTTCTCTGCCTAAGAGCCAGTGAGCAAGTACCTGCACACCTTGAAAGTGTACACCTTAAACGTGCCATTTACCCTATATAGTTGAGGGGAAGTTGCAAAAAAACTGTTCAACAGATGAATTAACCAGGGACCGGATTCTGCACTAGTTGGTCACAATCAGTTTTTTATCATAAAATTATCACAGGACAAAGCTACATTTTAAAATTATTTTATTATCATGATACCTTAAAAGTTAATTTCATATACATACTTATTTTCACAGGCCAATCTAGGCAATTTGCTATAGTCTTTACAACAATAGAATGAGATTTTATACACAATAATCAACCAGTAATACTCAACATAAGCAAGAAAACCTGGCCAGCTAAGATGTTACAATGCCATATTCCAAGAGAAGACTAAAAGGCCAGAAGTTTTAAAAATGCCTTAACTCTGTGTTACTCAGTGTTAACATGACTTTGAGAACGTAGCTACTGCTCTGTGAATGTTTAGTCTCTTCTACAACAAACATCTTTGTACACACAGAGCTTCAATTTAGGGATTCTCAAAACAAACAATTGTGATTTATGACAGGGTCTAGTCTTCCTCTAAGACTGAATTCAGCTCAGTACCAAATGATCCCATGGATTCTTGCGCCACTTAAGCCAAATTTGTCCTTTCCTTAAACCCATCCTTAAAGTGAAGGAATATTCTGAATTATCATAGAATCACAGAATCATCTGGTTGGAAGAGACCTTGAGGATCATCGAGTCCAACTGTTCACCCTGCACTGCCATGGTTCCTAAACCATGTCCCTCAGCACCAAATCCACATGACTTTTAAACACATCCAGGGATGGGGACTCCACCACCTCCCTGGGCAGCCCATTCCAATGCTTCACAACTCTCTCTGTAAAGAAATTTTTCCTGATACCTAACCTAAATTTCCCCTGGCGTAACTTGAGGCCATTCCCTCTCTTCATGTCATTCTTAACATGGGAGAAGAGACTGATGTCCACCTCCCCACAACTTCCTTTCAAGTAGTTGTAGAGAGTGATAAGGTCCCCCCTGAGCCTCCTCTTCTCTTGGCTAAGCATTCCCAGTTCCCTCAGCTGCTCCT
>NW_010431869.1:0-35140 GCF_000710305.1 Buceros rhinoceros silvestris
AACTACCTGAAAGGAAGTTGTGGCGAGGTGGTGGTTTGTCTCTTCTCTCAAGTGACAAATGATAGGACAAAAGGAAATGACCTTAGGTTGCGCCAGGGTAGATCTAGGTTAGATATCAGGAAAAACTTCTTTACACAGAGAGTCATAGGCATTGGAACAGGCTACCCAGGGAGGTGGTGGAGTCCCCATCCCTGGAAGTGTTTAAAAGACGTGCAGATGTGTCGCTGAGGGACATGGTTTAGGGACCCTGGCAGTGCAGGGTGAACTGCTGGACTCGAAGATCTTAAAGGTCTCTTCCAACCAGATGATTCTGTGATTCTGTGATATTGTAATTGGTGCATCAGCCAGCGTATGGCACAGCAGTCTGTGTGGCAGTTCACATGGAAGGGTGCACAGGAAGGGCATAGTCATCCTACCAGCTCAACGGGTCTCCACAGTAATGGTGGGCACTTGCCTCAGAGTTAAAACCAGTGGTTCTACAGAGAAAGACCCTGAGAAGTCTGATGCTTCCACAGAGACAGAACTTGTAAGAAAGGAGACTTCAGTACGGGTGTGAGGTTGCAACAAGTGCCCAGACCCTTATCCTGACATAAAGGCAACATCTGCAAAAGATGTGCACAGGTTGACCATTTGTTGCGTCAGGTGGCTGAGCTGCAAGAAACAGTTCAAAGGCTGCAGGAAACAGTTGAAAGGCTGTATAATTATTAGAAGGGCTGAGATGGAGATAGGTAAGCCATTTCAGAACCACGTTCCTGTGGTGGACATCACAGAGAATGAAGCACCTTGGTCCTGGTGACCCACAAAAGCAGGACTCTGCTTCAGTCCTGAAGCATAAAAAGAAATGACGAGTGCTCATAGGGGGTGATTCTGTGTTAAGGGTCACTGAGGTGTCCATCTGCCAGCCTGACAGGGAGTCAGGCTGCCTTTTGGAAGCCAAGGTCTAAGACGTTGCTGAGAGGGTACCACAACTTGTCAAGAGCACCAACTACTACCCACCGTTACTATCTCGTGTGGGCATGAACCACACTGCAAGTCAAAAGCTGGCCAGAATCAAGGAAGGTGCCCTGGGGGTGCAAGCAAAAACTACTGGTGCCCAAGCTATCTGTTCCTCCATTTTACCAGTTAGAGGAGAGGGGGAAGCCAGAAATAAACATATAATGCAAGTCAGCTTCTGGCTCCATGGCTGGCACTGTCATGAAGGTTTTGGGTTTTATGACAATATTCTTAATGGACATTCTTCAATAACTATAGCCTCTTAGAGAGGGATGGGATCCAGCTGTCTAGAAGGGCAAGGGAATCTTTGGTAGCAAGCTGGTCAACTTCATGAGGTGGGCTTTAAACTGAAGGACTCTGCGGGGAGGGTCCAAAGTGGCAACACTCACACCATTGCAACCAGTGGTGGAATAGGCCAACCAAAGCAGCAACAAATGTTCTTTAGCTGCTTCCCAAGATGTGAATCAGAAGATCAACCACCTCAGTATATTCAGCCTGGGGCAAAAACAGGAGGAACTGGAGCTCCGTGTCCAGTCAGTCCATATTGTATTATGATACAATAGGAATATATTGTATATTGTATAATATATATAATGAGTGGGACAACTCACATGACTGAAGGATCACAATGGATGGACATAGGCTGTTTCTTAAAAAAAAGTCAGAGAAGAAGAGGGAGAAGAGCAGTGGTCTATATTAAGGAGAACCTTGAATGTATAGTAGTCAGCTATGGCCATTGTGGAAACCCTATGAAATGCCTCTGGGTCAATATGACAGCGGTCGTCTCCAAGAGGGATTTTATAGTAGGCATCTGCTACCAGCCTCCAAACCAAGATGAAAAGGCCAATGAAGCCATATTTGAGTCACTTAAGCAAGCTCCTGGTTCTTACGGGTGACTTCACCTACCCAGATATTTGTTGAAAGAACACTACAGCAGCTCACATGCCATCAAGTTCCTGGATGCATCAATAGAACCTGGTTCTTACGGGTGACTTCACCTACCCAGATATTTGTTGAAAGAACACTACAGCAGCTCACATGCCATCAAGTTCCTGGATGCATAGAGGACTGCTTCTTAGTACAAATGTTAGACATGAAAGCCATCAATGTGGAACTGCTGGACTTGCTACTCACAAACCAAGAAAACCTGCTCTGTAACATCTCAGTTAGTGATAGCCTTGGCTTCAGTGATCACAGTATTTTGGAGTTTGGGACCCTCCTGAGCAGGCTGAAGGTTAGTACTAAAACAAAGGAGTTTAGAAACTTCAGCTCACTCAGACCTCAGCTGTGTGGGACTTTATGGGAGGTTTCTATGGAGGATGAAAGAGCTAGTGAGTACCAGGACTTTTTCAAGAACACTCCCCTGGAAGGACAGAAACACTTCGACTCCTTGAAATGCAAGGGAAGTAGGCACTGCAAGAGATGCCCTTTGGTTTGACTGTGAGCTTCTGAGTCTGCTCAAAACCAAAAGAGAAGGGTACCAGGGATGCACAAGAGGATGAAAACCTTCTGAAAACTACAAGGGCATGCAGAGATGCAGTTAGAAAAGCAAAATTTCAGCTTGAATTGAGATTGGCCAAAGATGTCACAAACTACAGGAAAGGTAGTAAACATGTAAACAGCAAGCAGAAACGGAAGGAAAATACTAGCTCACCGTTAAAGAAAAGAGTTGAATTAGTCACCAACAATGCTGAAAAGGCAAAGGTTCTCAACATTTTCTTCACCTCTGTCTCTACCAGCACTGTTGGGCCCCGGGCAAACAAAAATCCGGGTCTGTGCAAACACAGGCCTGTTGTCAGTGAAGGAAGAGTTTCTACGTGAACTACCACAGAAGCTTGAACCCTACAAATCGATGGCTCCTGACAATATCCACCTGAGGGTGCTGTGAGAGCTGGGTGATGTTATTGGAAGGTTGCACTCCATAATCTTTGAGAAGCTGTGGAGACTGGGGGACATCACAGAAGACCTGAAGAAAGCTAACGTCGCCCCTATCTACTATAAGGGCTTAAATGAAGATCCTGGAAATTACAGACCCATCAGCCTTACATCAGTTCCTGGGAAAGTTTTGGAAAATCCACCTGGAGGATATCACAAATCAAGCACATGACTGCAAAAAGTCAGCATAGACTCACCAAAAGCAAATTGTGTTTGACAAACATTATCACTTTCTGTGACAAAGTAACCTGCTCAGTTGATGTGGGGCGAGTAGTGGATATTGGGCTTCCAATGACAGTTTCTCACAGCTTCCTCCTGCAGAAACTGATGCTTTATGTCTAGACAAGTGGTCTTGCGGTTGGTGAGGAATGGGCTGACAGCTCGCATTCAGAGGGTGGTGCTAGAAGGCTCGTTTTCAAACTGGTGACCTGTCAGAAGTGGGGTCCCCCAGGGGCTGAAATTGGGCCCAGCACTGTTTAACATCTTCATAAGTGTACTCTGACAAAATTTACCGATGATACGAACCTGAGTGGGGAAGGGAGAGCCAGCCTGCAGGAAGACTTGGATAGGCTGAAAGAGTGGGCTAACAAAAACTTTATGAAGTTCAGCAAGGACAAACGTAAGGTCTTGCACCTTGGAAAACATAATCCAGGAGTGCAGCACATGCTGAGATCTACACGGCTGGGATCTACTTGGCTGGGGAGCAGCCCCATGGAAAAGAACCTGTGGGTCCTGATGGACAAGTTCAGTATGAGAGAATAGTATGCTGTTGTGGCAAAGAAAGCCAGCAGGATTCTGGGTTGCATCAATAAGGGCATCATCAGCAGAGATAAAGAAGTCATCATCCCACTCTACTCAATATTTTTCAGGCCACTCCTGGAATACTGTGTTCAGTTTTGGTGCCCACCATAAAAAAAAAAAAAAGCGACAGGTTGGAGATGGTCCAGAGAAGGGCCACAAAGATGATCAAAGGCCTGGGAAGCTGCCACATGAGGAAAGTCTCAGGGCATTTGGTTTGTTCAACTTTGAGAAAAGGTGGCTTAGAGGAGACCTGATCACCATGTTCCAGTATTTGAAGAGGAGCTATAAAGAAGTTAGAAACTCCCTTTTTATAAGGAGTGGGTACAAGTTACTCCTGGGGAGATTCTGATTGGACACAAGAGGAAAATTTTTCACAGTGAGAACAAATCAGCCACTGAAATAATCTCCCCAGGGAAGTGGTGGGTCCCCCAACACTGGACATTTTTAAGATTCAGGGTGTTGGACCATCTTGTCTACATTGTGCTTTTGTCCAGAAAGGTTGGCCCAGATGATCCTTGAGGTCCCTTCCAAGCTGGTATTCTATGATTGTATGATAATTTTTGTAAATGGTTTCAGAGGGATTTGTGTTTGTGTGTGCATGGAGGTCTAAGTACCAGCAATTGGAGTGGAAGCACAGGACCATCCATGGGGCCAGCAAGGAAAGCCACTGTGGATGCATAGCACATACGTGTGTATGATCACTAGCAGACTAAGAGCCTGAGGATCCAACTATCTGAGCTGGATACTGGAGAGACTGGGAGTTCCGTGTGCTGGCTCCTGGAGGTGCCAGCGGTCCAAGCCAGCTAGCCACTTAAGAGACTATGGGGTCTAGGTTTTGGCTAGTGGTAAAATATGGTCATACGCCTGGATGAGCTAGTGGGCAAACACATGTGCATCTATCTGTGAGCCTGTGCCCAAGGTAACTGGGACATGAAGCTCCAGGGCTATGGCTGGCTAGACTGAGTTTCTAAGCTCAGTTTCTGCAGGGAACCATTGGGCACACGTACATGCATGTCCCTGTGTGCATCTGTGTGTATGCATGTAGGGCTGTGGGACCCAGGGTTTTATGTCCAAATGTCAGCAAGGGGAGACCAAAGGGTCCTAGCCCAGGGGCAGCTACTAGGCATACTGAGTGTCTGAGTCCAGCTGCTGGTGGGATCCACATTGTATATGTGTATACTTATACACACGTATGTTTTGCAAGAGATGGGAATGGGCCGATTGTGTTTGTGCAAGTACTATGTTTTCTGCCGGGGCTGATCTGTGTGGCTGCCTATATGGCTAAGGCTATGGCTATGTGTGCCATGTTGTGTGCATGCGTAACCTCCAAGGAATACATGTTAAGTCCCACTATTAGCTGGACCTGGAGCTTCAACAGCCTTGACTTTTTGGGGCTACAGATTTGGCAACTTCTAACAAACATCACTGACACAAATACAGATTCTCAAAACTGTATTATGCATTACTTCAATTGAATTAAAGAGCATAATATGTCTGTTGCTGTAGCTGTGCTACAATATATGATGATACAAAAAATACAAGGCTTGCAGACTAGCTGATAGAGCTGGGAAGGTGCACAACATTTTGGACATGTGTTTCTGTCATTATATATTTTTCTAATTCTTAAAAGAACAATATTATCTTCACAGAGAACCTGTTTCTCTAGGTAATACATACCATACATGTGTAAAGCTGTCAGTGTGACAGAGAAACTAACTGTGTTCGGAGGCCAGTATTACAGCTGAAGATAACAGCAGCAACAGAGAGCCTTAGGAAGACTAAGCACAGAGAACAGATTTTCTGTGAGAAAGCCAAAGGAACCAAGTATCTGTGTGGTCTGGAAGGATTTTATGGAATGAGAATAAATCCCCATTAACAATCTCTAAATCTAAAAAAGGTTACATATTGTAACACAATTCGACACCGCCAAAGTCTCTCAACTGTGCAGATACTTCGCTTTCTCTGTTAACCTCACAAAAAAAGGATTTGTAGTGCCAGTATTTTAACTTTGCTTTTACATGACTAACATCCCAAGGTGTATCACAGCAGATAAGCAAGGTTACATTAAAAGCGCAGAAGTGCCGATGTATCTATCCCAATTCCATTTATTATTACGCCAGTGGATCTCCTGCTTGACCCTAGTGAATAAAAGGTAATTCTGTACAGATAAGTAAAATCACAGACTAAAGTATCTTATTACGGAAGTGGTGTGGATGAGAGTTCTTGAATCAGCCGGATTTCTAAGCTCCACCTGGCCTCCCCATTGGCATTTAGTTCACCTCCCAGGCTGCCCACTGTCACCTTCCCCGGGCAGCACTCTCCAGGCTTGGTTCCTTGAGAGGGGGGCTTAAGCAGCAGCATCCCACCACCTGCCAAGATCTGCTTAGTGGGTCTGTACCAAGATCAGCACCTCTTGTCACACAAATGACAAGGTCACTTACGGTTCTGCACAAACAAAGGACTATTTGCTCAGAACAAGGAGATTTGGGGAGGAGGAGGAAGAAATGTGTCTCAAACAAGAGCTTACAAATCTACTCAGTTTCTTCGGCAACAACCCATCATCTTCTACGAACAGCCTTCAGGTATTTGGAAGACCAGAGTCTTCAGAGAAGTTGAAGTCTGAATACAGTTCAGGTTATGTGAAATCTATTACCCAATTGTTTCATTATTCATAATTTACACAATTATCTCTCTGACTCACTTTCTTCAGAAAGTATTCTGTATTCACCCATTACAACATGTAACCCTTTATTTATACCTAAAATACCTTCTGAATATTCTCAGGTTCCAAAGTATATTGAAGGACAACAAAACATGTCTTTATTTCTTCTAAACTGGAGAATTTCCATTTATTTCATTGAAGTTCATAAATTTACACCAGCCAAAGAAGGGATGCCACTGCCAAAATGCATTTACATTACTGAACATGACACAACTGCTGACAAAAGTAAAATATTTCACACCTTAAACTAAGGTGAACCTCACTGCTGTCTTTTAGACCCTACTTCAAAGCACTGGTTAAATTGAGAAAAAGTGTTGTTTCAAATCTGAGTGCAGTTCAGAGACATTAATTAAATGATCCAACATCTCTGTTAATGAGTAAGCCATACTAAGCTGACCTACAGGTAGGCTCAGCTTCAGATAGATAGTACTGATTCTGCCCAGAAAAGATTTGCAATTCAGTTTCAAAATTTGCCTCCTGCCATAAAGGAAAAAAAATACTTTTGCCTTTGAAAGGAACATTGTCCATCCTTACCCAAAACTTCATCCTGTTTTAACATTTTTTTTTCTCAAAGCATCAACTATACAATCCTGTGCTAATAAAATAATCAAATATGACTTTAGCCAAAATACCCCTTTTTAAATGAAAAAAAAAAGGAATTTTTTTCTCTGCCTCCATGAATCTCATAGTTCCCCTTTGTCAACACGCTCTTAAATGAAATCTAACAGAAAGGAAGAAAAGAGCAGGTTTTTGTATATCCTCCTCCTACAACTTGCAGGGAAATGGATAGCTGGATGAGGAGAGAGTTCACCTTTTCTCTCCCATCTCTCCCCCATCCAATAGGAAGTTTTGCTCAAAGTCAGCTCAATTATTATTAGATAATAACAAATACATAAAGAAGTTCTTACCCCAAAAGAGGTTCAGAGATTACACCTTATTAAATGTAGGAGGGTCCACATGGAACAAAGCCACAGGAAAACAGGTTAATAAATACCACTGTATCCCAATCTATGACCTAAAAATGCAAGTCACTCACTATCATGATTGCCCTGAAAAGCTCTGAAATGCAGAACCTGGGGGCTTATAATCCTGACATAAACCCCAGATGGTTTCTTTTTGTAATCTTATGATCACAACATGAAAAATAATTGTTTCTAATGCTTCAGCTTGTATTAAATTTCTTGAATCAGTAATATGTGGCTTCATACAGTTGTGTAACCATGAGTAAAATCTGTCCTGAAGGCTCTGAATGCTTTCCTTGGGAGGACACTAATGGCACAGCTGAAATGAGTTCCCCAAGATGCTGTGAGCTTTACAAAAGCCTCTAACCATATTATCTCGCAGAGCTTTTATTCTGATAACAGATCATAATTCTCTTCTGTTTTGTAGCAACTGAGTGAAAAAAGTAAAAAAGCTGTATATTCTGTAAAAGCTAGTGGAAAATGGAACTATTTTTTAAGGAAAGTTGCTTTCATTGTACGTATTGTAGAAAGTAAGAAAGTCAGAGAGTGCATGTTTGTACACCAATGCATTTCAGCATCTATTTTTCTGTTGGAAATTACAAGGAAAATAAAAATCTGTACAGAGGGATTCTTCTGGCATAAGAGTATCGTTTTGGGTTTTTTTTCTTTTTCTTTTTTTTTTTTTTTGTATGTGTTTTGTGTGTCTTTATCTTCCATTTGAATTTTACTATGTCACAAATACAATTACCAGACAGTGATGCACAGGAGTAGTCATTGACTTTGTTTTTTCTTCTCAATACAAGACAGAGGAAATACATGAGAGGAAAATTTACCTCAGTTGAAACTTGCTTTTATACTCATAGGGTACTAACTACACAGAAACATACCTGGGTGCTCTGGCAAGTCTTCTTTTCATTACAATTGTTTCTTCATTGACCTTCTTACCCTTTCTTGAAGCAGGGACCCAGATATCAAAAGGAGAAGATGGTATATGATCTTAAAGCAAGGCTTTTCAAAATTGGGTGCCATATTTAGGCACCTATATATAAATGGCCTGGTTTTCAAAAGAACTGAGCACTCATCAGTTCCTATTGATTTCAATAGGACCTAGAATTGATCAGACCTCTGCAAATCAGGCCATTTCTATTTAGGCTTGGGCATGTGAATATACCAGAAACACTTTGAGGATCTCTGCATAAAAGCAAAAGCCAAAAGTTCTACAGACAGTTTTTAGATAAAGATTGTAATCTGCAAATTAACTCACAGCAGCACAAGAGTTTAAACAGACACCTGAGCAGTGACACTTCCTGTTGCCCAAAGGGAGCTGGTGGGAATTTTGCTGCTAAGAACAACTTCTCTTCAGAGCTCTTCAAAATACGAAGCTTTTCTCTTTGTAAATAGAGTGGATGTGAATAATCTCATATATTAATTTTCTTTCCTAACTAATACAACCCAGTTCTCAGTTTTCATTTTGCTAGCTGCCTGCTGTGACTCTAAAAATTATGTTAGTTATGTAACAACATGCTCTTTGTAGCTGCAGAATAAGAGAATAGTGACAGGGACTGGGACAGCAAAGTCCCCATGATGTTCAGCTTTAGCTCTTTAATGACAGCAGGTTGCAAATGCACTTTGCTGAGCTAGAAGAATTTGCTTCTTTATTCAACAGAACTAGACTGTTTCAAGAAAAAATAAAGGTATAAATTGCATGAACAAGGCATGAAATTAATTTTTAAACACTGTAATTGTTGGGGATTAAGGGACAACACACAAATTAATTTTATGTGCCAGAGACAGATAATCAATAAAAGCAACTTTATCATTTCATGGAAAATGTCAGGTTTTCCTTAGAAACCATAGTAATTACATGCTGTGATGCAAACTGCTCTCCTTGAAGTTTCTGGTTCTTTAAAGGTACTCTTACAGATCTCAGTAAATGCAAAGGGGCACAGATCTCTCCAGCAGCGTTGTCTCAAGCCAGTGAATTCACACAATGCTGAGCTGTGTTGTGCAAATACTGAAGCTTATATCTGGAAGCAACACCCAGATGTGATGCTGCACCCAACCACAAACAACCCTACCAGGTTTATCTGTTAGGTTACGTGATAAAAGCTGCACAACTTCAAAGGATCACAGAGTGACAAGGGCTGGGAGAACGTAAGGGGTAGGTGTGTGTGAAGCCAGGCTACGGCCAGGGCTGCCTGGGGAAAGCCTCAGTCCCCATGTCCAGGCATGAAACCCATCAAGTCAAGTCAACACTACCACAGCTTTTCACTGAAGGGGGTGGCTGTCTAGAGGCAATGGGACACATGATGGCAAGCAGGGAAAAGCCACCCCAGGAAACCTCTGTATCACTGTCACAGCAAATCTAATTCCAGCATGACTCTATGCAATATGATAGCCTTGTAACCAGGATAGGTGAGATAAGTATGAAAACAGCTGCCAGTGATGAGCTCACAGCAAGAACATTCACGTGCTTGTAAATACAAACTCTCTCAGCACAGAATTTAGCAATCGCTCTCTTTAGCTCCTAAATGACTGCTCCTAAACCACAGCAATGGGGGCACCACAGCACTCTGCATATGCTTTTGCTCTTCAGGGACTTTGATGTGCGTTCCTTCATCACTTCTCTCTTCCCACTTCAGGGAGATGCTTGTATCAAAACCATTTCTTTCTCCCTGACCATAAGACATGAATATTATGGTGCCTTATCTTTTTGACAGTTATATATTTATATGTTGAAGCAAGCTATTTTGTAACATGTTGTCCTTATCACAAGTTCACTGAATCTTAAATGACTTTGCAATAGACAAGCCTTGTAAACTGAGAAAAAGGAGAGGGTTCAGGAGTGAGGCTGTTTTGTTTCAACCTGGCAACTAGCATGGACACTGTTGCTCTTTCATGGAGGTGTTTTGGGATGAATGTCACTTAGGTGACAGTAACAGAGAAGCAGCAGCAGAAAAAAGTTGTCTTGTGACCCTGAAACTATGATTTGGAGACTTACATTAAGAACTCAGACACATTCAAAGGTGTGGTTAAAAGCTGGATGCAGCTGCATTGTAAATTAATGGGGGAGAAAACCAGGCATCTGTGATGACAAATCGATCTGCTTCTGTTCATTGAATTCATGCTGTAATGGACAGTTCCAAAAAGTGCAAGAGAGCTTCTGCAACTGAGATACTGCTGCTCCTTGTAACACTGCAATTTCTTATTCTAAGTCAAAGTGTGCCAGGGATGTTTTCCCTCTGTTACAGGAAAATAAGGTTCACTGAGACGCAGAACATGCTGTACATAAGCACTGAAAGCTAAAGTGTAAAAAATTTAAACAGCAGGAGTGTTGGGGAAGCTGTAGCCTGGTTCCACTTTGAGGCTAGACTGAAATACAAACTGCTGAGACAGCTTGCTGACTTGCGCTGAAGCAGAACTAAGTGTCCATGAACATACAGAAATCTTTCCAGAATAGTACAAAACATATATATCCTTGCATTGTGTCAGGAGAAAAAGTGCATTTTGGTAGCTCCAGACAAAACAGTGAATCCATTCAGATCAACAGCTGTTGGAGGGGGAGTTGCGGGTTTTTTTTCTTTTTCTGCACAATGTATAGTATGTTTAAACTCCGCTCATCATTTCTTCCTACTGTTAGTTACAAATATTCCCTTGTTAGACCTAATTGAAGCACTTTCACATGCTCCTACAAAAGGGCTGCGGCATCATGTTTCTATTCCGAGACTCCCCTGCACTTCCAACCTGCATGAATTGCTGTCTTTGTGATTGTTCTCCTTATAAATAATTTCTGTGTTACTGTATACATACTCAAAGAAGCTCATGATCACATTATTCTGAAGTCCCAAGTCTAAGGAGGCAAAAACTACAATAAAATGTGGGACTGATCCTGGAGTCCTGACATAAATGTGGTTCATAAATAAAGGGGTAAGACAAAAATTACAGATGATGCAACTATCTACATATGAGGCTGGTATCAAGAAAATATCCATCTATCATATCAAACTTGATTTCTTTAGACCTTCTTATGAGTTCCCAGCTACCTGATTGTGCATTTTTATTCAATGTCTTCCCTTGTTTTTTATCACAAATGTACATATATCACTGATTTCATATCTCCTTTTGACCCAGATGTTTTCTGAAGAGGGTCTGAAAAAAATATGCCAGAAAGAGATATTTTACCCCTGAACATAATGGGGGTTTTTAATAAGTAAAAATTAGAGGAAAGAAATACATAATTGCAAAGGTACACTACTAACCAAAGGCTTCCCAATAGCTCAAGGATTCTTCCCATCCTTTCTTGTCCTGGGACTACACGCAGCAGGTGGAGAGCCTTTTACAGTACTTATATGTTCCTGCTGTTTGGTTTTTTTTTTTTAAACAGCTGATAGGGATTACCATACATTGAACTGCAGAAATGATTGTGTTTAAAAAAAAAAAAAAGATAAAACGTCTATTTTTGTTTTGAGCTTAAATCTTTTCCCTGATCTGCTTTACAGAGTGACCTGACAAACACCCACCGTGGTGCAACCAAAGGGGTGAATTCAGGTAAAAGAGATCAAGACAGGCAGTTTAGTTTTTCTAACAAAGCATATTCTCTGACCTACAGCATCAGCTACAGCTTTTGAGAAGGAGTCCTTCCATAGTGCAGAGACATAGTTTGTATTCTTTGTCTCCAGGTCTGTAATGTTCCTTACTACTGGATTGAAATGACTGATCAATTTTCTCTCAAGATCAATTTTTATAAGCAAAAGTTTTATATTTTCATTCAAGTTCCTGATAAATATATGAAGGAGCACTAGACAATGAGAAGATTCTCCTAACAACCAGCTAATTTTCTGAGTTATATTGGTTATCTTTTTCTTAATTTTTAGCGTGTATTCAACACATTAAGTGCTATTAGCCTTGGTTTCTGTAGCCCTTCTTAATCAGTTCCCAACTACCTGACTTCACAGTTTTATTCAATGTCTTTCCGTTTTCCTTTCATTTACATATTTAGTAGAGATATACATCTATCATCGATTTCACATATCCTTTTGACCTGGGCAGTTTCTGACCAATTCAGGTTTGAATAAATGTGTAGTCATGGCTTTCTAGGCATTCAGGAAGACGTCTTTTAACCTTTTTTTTTTTTTTTTTTTTAATTAAGAATTAGCCTAACTTAAATGCATAGTTCTGCTCAGTATAGGAACAGAGTGCTTTGGAAGACTCATACAGGCCTAAACTCTGATCACCTCATTTGCATGGCAATCTGCACAGTGGCAGTTTTTCAGCTTTCATAATTCACTGATCAGAACAATGTCCAACATTGGGTTTGACCTGGTTTTTCACACATGACTTCCTGGTTCAGTCAGTTATTTCTGACTTCTGAAAAATTCTGGGAAGGTTTTCTTGGGTTATGTATTAATCAGAAAACCGCCAAGGTGGGATGGCACCTCTGGAGATCACCTAGTTCAACCTCTTTCTCAAATCAAGGTCACCTTCAGGTTGCCCAGGGCTGTGTCCAGTCTGTTTTTTAATACCTTTAAGGATGAAGGCACCATTGCCTCTCCAGGCAACCTGATCGATTCATTACAGATTAACATCACTGGCTATTTACAGAGTAATATATTCTATTTAGTTTGGAGTAACCTGCTGAATTTGGGATTACTAGGTTACTGCACAATGAATCTCTGCAGTACCCACCTGTGCATTAAGCCTCCTTTTTTTTTTTTATTGCTAAGACTGAGATAGAAGACATTTATTTTCTGATAGCTTTTAATTTAGCATTTTGATGCGAATATTATAAAACAGCTCTTCAGAACCAAAATTTTAACTAAAAAAAATTATAGCAGTTTGGACCCTAAGAGAATGTGGAATTTCAGTCCAGACAGCATCAACCCATGTGAGGTGGACTGGATTAATCCAAGTGAACAGATGAGAATACAAAAACAAACTGCTGCTCCTCTAACTTTATGAACCGCCATCAAAACCTCAATTTTGAAAAATAACGCTTCCTACTCAGTTCAACAAGTGATAATTCTTGGTACATGAACTGGAATTGCAACTGACTTTGTAAGAATAAAGATCTAGACTCCAGAGTTGAACTCGTTTAGTTAGGGTGTTCAAGTGTAATGTTTGTACACTCGCCATCCTCCAAGGCTTCAAAAATTACTCTTTGTTTTCTATTAGAACAAGCAACTGCAACCTCCTTCCTTAACAGTGTAATGAGGTCTCCTAAATCTTCTTCATTAAAATATTTGTATTTATTTGTACTCTCAAAATAAAGAAACACTAAGTCAGACTGCTAAAGGACAGTTCTTTTGCCCCGAATCTCCATCATAATTTACATAGTGACAATTAATATTTTCTTTTAGTACCACCCAGTAACCCAGAAACTATTAGGGAAGTCCAACAGTACAGATTTAAGCTGTAACAAAAATCTCTGGAGGCTTACTCTGAAAAACTTGCTAACATTTGTTTGTCTTTCAGAATTCAAATGGAAAACAAGTCATAAAGAAGCCAATATATGGAGACTTGCTAAACTTGTCTTTTCCCCTATTCAAGGGATGGTATATAAAACCATACAGCAGGTGACGTTGCTAGAAGGGAGACTGCAAAGAAGAAAAAGCAATTAACAAATCAAATAAGAAGACATTCATTATGAGTTTAATTCCCCTTTCTTTGACATTTCTTCCTCTATTTAATTAGTCTCTCCTGAGGCTTACAGTCTTAGAGGTCTTCCTATGCAAAATAAAATTTGCTTGCCAAGGAAAATGTCCGAAACTCTCCTAATTCTGCGTCAGTGAGACTGGATTCTATAAATAAACCCCATGAAATCTATCACATTCTTAGGCTGCAAAGTCAAGTTATTAAACCTGACATCTCCATTATATACAGCTGTGGCACAATTCCTCTCTTCTATCTGAGATCTGCTACATAACCTTGCAGAAAACAGAAATGCTGCAGCTGTGTATGGCTAGTGTTTCCTATGAGAGACTTAAAGGAATACTATCAACTCAGAATTAGCAGATGTAGCAGACTGTATAAAAGCATCCTGGCCTTCACAAACCCTAGATTTTCAGCACAAGAGACTTTGTTTTAACAAGGGGATAGAATTTTTTTTAAGTTTAAATTTTATTGTATTATTAATGTTAACATGCTACTTCAGCAGTTTGCAGCATTTCAGTAGATGGTGATGCTTTTTATAACGAGAGAAGACTAGCAAAGTTTATTGAACTTACTAAGGGCCTGATTCTGCAGACTTTTTCCCAAGGAACTTCTGCATTGCACAAAGTCAGAAGTCATTGTGAGTCTAGTGGTTCCTGCCCTTTTAAATCTCATATACTAACAGCACACCCTGGAAGTGTCTCATTTTTAGTGTTTCAGTTTCTGTAGGGATTAGGAAAACCTTGAAAAACACTGATGTTAGAGGCTTGAAATTTAAACACAACTAATTTTTCCCAAGGAATACATCAGGATCTTTAAGGGACATAATTCCTGATTTTTGGACTTCCGGTAATACTTCTGTATTTTGAGCTATGCAGACATACTGGCTTCCATGAGATAGATACTTTCATGAGGTATAGAAGGGTTTATAAACATCAGTTCCCGATGACAGGTATCTAAGACAGAAAGAGTGAAATACAGACCTGTGTTACACCCTGATTACTGCCCTGAATGTTCTCAGTTTTAGGAAAGGTAACCAGCTATAAAATAGTGTTGCTGTTTCTAAAATCAGGATGCTGCCTCGCTCACGTTAATGTATCCAGCTGTCCTGTTTGCTTTAGGATCTGTTATCTGCAATACTTTTTTCAATGCCTATTTACCTCTGTTTGCTAGTTTATAAATGTAGCTATGTTACAAATTTTTTTATCCTACATTCTTCTGTACTGCACACTGTCAAGTAATGAAAAAATAAGGACTTCTTCTAAAACAGAATCTTATTTCTCTTTATGTCTACCTTAAAGAAACGGAAGAGGAATACTCAATTTTCTGCCCACGTCTGCAAAAGCACAGACTATTATATCTGACACCAAACCAATAATGAAAGAGTCTGCATCAGTAAATGCTCTTTCCACTTTACAACTACATATGGCTGTGTCCCAAGCATCAAAGATTTCACAAGTGTTTTGTACCAAGCACTCTATTTAACACTATTTGGTAGTTTTGTAAACAGGCAACTCTCACTTACTCCAGTCTTTCAAAAGTGCACAAAATACTTGCAGTTACAATTACACAGCTCTATTAATATACTTGTCTTCCATGGATGCTGTAAGCATTACAGCACTTTATCAAGAGGATGGCCTATCACTTCAGGCATTTTCCCTAGAAGTCCATCAGGTCATGGCCCAGTTCCTCTTTGCATCTGCTCTTAAATTGTTCACAGAACTTTGTTTTTTGCTTGAACTCTCACTCATCAAGTTCATTTGTGTCTCAGAAGGAGTCTTCTAGCTCAAGTAAGAGTAATAAACCAGGTCTTATGTTTCACACCAGAGTTATACACCTAGAGACCAGTCAGAATGTTTAACCATAAAGAGGGGTCTCCACAGCTTCTGCTGGATTATTTGCATTCACGACATATATGAGAACAGGGATGCTGCCCACAGCAGCATAGCGATAGGGGAGCAAATCTGTACTCCCATCAAGCACTCTCTCTACCCCACAGGCACCATAATTATTCAGGAAAGAAACATAGGTTCAAGGTGGGTTTTTCCACTGCTATTATCCTACCTAGCCAGAAGCAGAAGAAAAAACATGCACTTTGCCAAATGCCTCTGTTAATAACTCTGATGTGCAATCTTTGCATTTCAAGACCAGAATTTAATGCTAACAGCTCTCCATAGCGTTGTTCTTACTGATTTACATTTTAACAGTCTACAGCTGTCAGCAGAAAGAACAAAGCACAGATACAGAAATCTATCTACTTCCCTGGTATCCTCATTAAAGTAGCTGAGCTGGTCCCAAGTATTTGTAAACAAACATATTTCTCTTCATGCACAAGCTATATAAAGCATAGTTCAATTAATTCACCATTTCAGAGTCCTAACTGATTTTAGGAAGAATTTCTTTTTCATTAGTATATACTGACAAATTACTCAGTATTTCCATATACTGACAAGTATCAGCACTTTGAAAATAGATTCAGCTGAATTGTTACCAAAGTGTACTAAAAAACCAGTGGTTTCTAATACAAAATGCCACACTGAAGGAACAGTAACTTGATTTCCAAACAGACCTTGACTTATTGACTCTCTGTGAGCAAAGTGGAGAAAAAAAGTTGTTTACATAATTGTGCTGGCATTACACACACAGAAATAACTTAACTGTTTGTCTTGTTCTATAGCATAAAAAAAGAAATTTCTTACTACTTAAGCACTCAGATCTTCTTGCGGTAAATAGATGTTCTGGACCAAAATTAAAATTTAAAATTTTAATCTTTCTTTACTCTTCCATAGTTTTATCATCTGTGTTGCTCATTCTCTCCAAGAGACTTGGGCTGGCCTAGAATACCAAGTCTATAAATCTTTATTGTAATGTACAGATCAGCACACAGCTTAGTCTAGCTAGACAACCAACCACACTTCTGCCCCTCTGTCAGCAAAAAGGTTTGGGGCATTTTTCAGTTTTAACAACTAAGCCTCCTGTTCTCCCATTCTTCATATGTTTCAATGTACAGACATTGGGCTAAAATTGTAATTCTTGATTCTTTTTAGCTTTTATTTTCCTTTCTTCATTGTGCATTATCTCTTCTTACAGAAGTCGGCTACACTATTTCACACTGGCAGGGAGCAGCATGGTTAAAACATGCATTCTTTATGTCACAAAATCTATTAATGGCCAGTTGTCTGAATTTTTATTTTCTGAGTAGTGTTTTCAGCAATGTTTAAGATGCTGCTCAGAACCATTTTAGTCTCTATCCTTTATTTCTAGTTTTTCATTTGCAGATTGCAAAGTCAGATGGTCCTAGACAGTCTTCCTATTCATCAAACAGTGGCATATTTCTTGGATTGCTGTGGCTATGTTCTGCCATTATGATGACAAAAGTAATTAACAAAACACTGAAAAAGTTGTCTTTGATAAGCAAGTTCACAATCTCAGAGATGCAAGCTGCACACATAGACCATACCCCTGAGACACAATCTTCTGTTGTCCTTACCATTCCCTTCCTCTTTTTAATAACCATTTTGTACATTCAGTTATGGCACAGATTTCTTGCATCCTCACTTCTCAAATCCTGACAGTGACAGCCTCATTTGGCTAACTTCTCTGTCCTATATCAGTACCAGGTGTGTTTCAAAATTAACCTGTGGAGTGTTTAAGAGGCCCTCATATGTTTCAAACTTCTTACAGAAGCAGCACTGTGACCTCGTTTTATGTTTTTGGAGATGAAAATAGCATGGTTCAGTCTGGAGTAACAAGTGGTCAGGAAATTCCTGGTCTGGAATTATTTGTGTTTGAGAAACATGAAAAAGTTTAGACCCTTGAGACATGTAATTGTTTGAGGTAGAATGAAGACATCATACGAGAAATCAGAATTCAATAGTTGGAGAGTTATACATTAAACAATATGCAAGTTTAAAAGTTGAAACACACACACACACACACACACACAAAAAACCCCGAAAACAAAACAAAACCCAAAACAAAACAACACACACACAAACAAACCCCCCAAGTTCTCAGCCAAAAGATATCTACCATGGTATTTTACTAGATAGTTACAGAATTTTCTAGTAGATTTTAAATGTATATTGGAATGCATTCCAACAATAATGAAATTACGTATAATTCTGTTATAGAACAGCTTTATCATGGAAATATTGAGTCATTTTATATTCACAAAAATACCCAAATAGTAAAATGGTACAATAGTAATTCTTGACTCCTACAAATTATCCTTAAAGATAATTAATTCCATATCAAGTAAGTTTTTGGAAATGCTTCTCAACTACCTTTCTGTAGATCACAAAACCAGTATCTTCTGCACTCGGAACAAATTCTCTGTACAACAACCTCAAACCTTGACAAACTTGAATGCTAACCTAAAATTTGATTTAAATTGGACAGCTAGGTCAAAAAAACCATTGAAAGAAATCCGTCTTACCTCCTGTTGTTCCAAAACTTCGTATTTTTAAAGAGTCTAAAATAAGATTTGAAGTTGATGGACAAGGATTATTCCCTTTTCTTTCTTCAGGGCATGCATAATTTCTAATTCTTGCATAAATTATCTTTGGATAAGCAAAACATGAAAGAATGAGAATGGCAAGGAACTCCATGACACCATGCCACTACTCTTTCAATGCAGAGTAGAAGAAAGTGCTGGCTTTGCTTTTCTTTTTCTGACGGCCCCTTCACTTCTCTACTTTCTAGAGAAGAAAGCTAGTGACTATAGATGATTGATGCAGGAATAAAATGGGCAGGTGTTGGGGGCGGTGACGGTATTACTCAGTTGGAAAAGATTTTAGCTACTTAAGCATATTTGCTATGTTGATTTCTTACCTTTGAGCTTCTGAGGAATTTAGACTATAAACTTTCCTTAATGCTTGTTGAGTAAGATTTTAATCATAAATTTATCTATCTCATCAAACGGTGCTTGTTCCACATGCATTTTCAATATTGAATTATATTCTGACCTCACTTAAATCCTTAACGTCATTAGTAACATCTGTGGAGCTGTGATTTCATTCTTCATGTTTAGTTAATAGTGCTAACTTAGTATGTTTGTTTGCATATTAAGCTCCATTAAATCCACTAGGAAACATATGTTTCACTTATGGAAGAGTTTAGGACAACTTCATATCTTCAGCACTAAGCTGATACTCTTATTTTCTCTATTATAAAGAAAAACATTGGACCTGAAAGAAGCCAAACACAAACTCAAGCTGTACATGTCTCAGCCTGACAGCATTAGGGCCTTAAATCTGGCAGTCCTACCTCTGCAACATATTCCCCTGTCAAAATTTCTTTATATTAACTAATTTTGACAGCTATCACAAAATAAACCCAAACAAATATTTGGCATTAGGAAGGAGTGTGAATATTATTTTTGTAAAAACTCTTTAATCAAACTGCTAGACTACAGTGTTTGACATCAAACTACCATTTTATCCAAGCACCAATGTTCAAGACACTTCAATAAATTTTGCTTAAAATGAAAATGCTTATTTGCATTTGGAGGATATGGATGATAGTCCATCTACACCAGAGATGTCTCCAAGGTCATAAAGCCTAATCCCTCCATCACTACCACCTCCACGAGGAAGAGATGAGTTTTAGTTGTAGGAAACTCCCTTCTGAGGCGAACAGAGCTCTGGTGACTCTCCTCATAGGGAAGTCTTCATGGGGCCTCCCTGGTTAAGGACATCACTAGGAAACTCCCTAGCTCAGTACAGCTCAGACTACTATCTTTTATTGATCCTCCACGTAGGTGGAGAGGAAGCTGTAACCCGTAGTCCAAGAGTGATCAAAAGAGATTTCAGGGCGTTGGACAATTGGTGAGGGAATCTGGGGCACAGGTTACTTTTTCCTCTCTCCTTCCAGTTGCAGGCAGTAACATCGGAAGAAACAGACAAATCCTGTCTCTTAATAACTGGCTCCATTGCTGGTGTCATTACCACAATTTGGGGTTTTTCCACAATGGGATGGCCTATATGACACCAGGCTTGGCGGTGTCTGATGGGACTCATCTTTCTCAAAGAAGGAAGAGAGTCTTTGCTCAGGACCTTACAGGGCTCATTGAAAGGGCTTTAAACTAGACTTAAAGGGGAAGGAACATAGTATCAGGCTTGCCTGTGACAAGTGATGGATAACATGCCATGGTTTGAGGGACAGGTTGCTAGTAAGGGCCCTCAATCTGTTGCTCTGAGGCATGCTGAGGACACTGCAGCACAGATGAAGTCTTAGAGAGATGAGCTGGGGACTCCTGAGGTAATAGCAGCCCAGAGGGGAATATTGGTGAAATATCTCCAAGGAATTAACAGGTGTTCCTCCAAGAAGGTGATATGGCCAAGAGCCCAGCTGAAGTGTCTCTACACCAATGAATGCAGCATGGGCAACAAACAGGAGGAGTTAGAAGCTACCATGATGCTAGAAAGCTATGACCTGATTGTCATTACTAAAACTTGGTGGGATGAACCCCATGACTGAGTGTGACTACTGATGGCTACAGGCTGCTCAGAAGGGATAGGTGAGGAAGGAGGGGCGTAGACATTGTCCTCTACATCAAGAAATGGATAGAACATGAAGAGCTGTCCCTGAAGAACAGTCATGAGCAGATCAAAAACTTATGGGTAGGAATTAGAGACTGAGGCAAGAAAGGGAACCTTGTGGTTGGTGTCTACTACAGGCCACCTGATCAAGGGGAGTCTGTTGATGAAGCCTTCTTTCTCCAGCTACAGAAGGCATTGTGCTCGCAGGCTCTTGTGCTGCTGGGGAACTTCAGCCATCCTGATACCTGCTGGAAAAGTGGCATGGTGAGCTCCGAGAAAATCCAGGAGGTTCCTGGAATGCACTGAGGGTAACTTCTTAAGGCAGGCAATAAGACAGACCCACCAGAGGGCACGATCACCAATGCAAGCGAGCTCATTGGCAATGTCAAGATTGGAGGCAGCCTGGGGTGCAATGATTATGCACTGGTGGAGACAGGACAAGAGTAAAATCAGGACCCTGAATTTTAGGAAAGCAAACTTGCAGCTGTTGAAGGAGTTACTCTATAGGACCTCCCAGGAAATGGCCCTTAGCGACAAGGGAGCAGACCAGAGTTGGCAGATCTTTAAGAGCACTTTCCACAGAGTGAGCAAGAGCTTTCGATCCCCAGGTGTGAGAATCCCGGCAAGGAAGGAAAGAGATTAGCACGGTTAAGTTGGGACCTTCTGGTCAAACTAAAGAGCAGAAGAAACTGCACAGGTGGTAGAAGCAGGTACAGGGATCCTGGGAAGAGTATAGTGACACTGTTTGGTTGTAAGCATGGAGTCAGGAAGGCCCAGGCGTGCCTGGAACCGAACTTTACAAAGGATACAAAGAATAATAAGGGTTTCTAACAGGTATGTCAATCAGAAAATGAAGGTTAAAAAAAGCATCAGAGGAGGAACATGACTGGCAATCTGGTAGCAGGAGATGAGGAGGAGGCTGAAGAAACCATAAACCTTTTTGCCTCAGTCTTCACTGACAACCTCTCTTCTCAAGTGTTCTGAATTAATGGACCACAAGACAGGGACTAGGGGGGCAAAGTTTCTCCCACTGGAAGAGAAGATCAAGTTTGTGGTCACCTGAGGAACCTGAACCACAGACTGAGCCATAGTCTGAGGAACCATAGACTAAGTAAGTCTATAAGGGAATCAGCAACTATATCAGCCATTCTCCATATTTGGAAAGGCCTGGCAGTCAGGTGACTTCCCTGGTGACTGCAAAGAGGGAAACATTAAACCCAATTTTAGAAAGTGTAGAACGGAGGACCCTGGGAACAACCGACCTGTCAGCCTTGCCTCTGTGCCTGGGAAGATCATGGAACAGATCCTCCTGGAAGATCTGTTAAGACACATAGTGGACAGGGAGGTGATTCAAGGTAGCCAGTGTGGCTTCATCAAGGGCAAGTCCTGCCTGACCAACCTAGTTCTACGTCACTATATTGGAGGACAGGGGAAGAGCTATGGATCTATCTGGACTTCTGTAAAGCCTTGGATGTGATCCCCTGCAACATCCTTCTCTACAGATTGGAAAGATAGGGATTTGATGGATGAACTACATGGCAGATAACGAATTGGTTGGATGGTCGTATCCAAAGAGTAGTGGTCAACAGCTTGATGTGTAGATAGACACTGGTGACAAATGATGTCCTTCAGGGGTCTATACTGGGACCAGTGCTGTCTAGTATCTTCATCAATGATATAGCTGGATCAAGTGCACCCTCAGCAAGCGTGCAAATGACACCAAGTGGCGCCATGCAGATGACACTCCTGCGGGACAAGATGCCATGCAGAGGGACCTGGACAAGCTGGAAAAGTGGGCCAGTGTGAACCTTACGAGGTTCAACAAGGCTAAGTGCAACGTCCTGCACCTGGATCAGGCCAATCACTAGTATCAATGCAGGCTGGGGACAATGGGATTGAGAAATGTCCTGTGGAGAAGGACTTGGGGGTACTGGTGGATGAAAAGCTGGACATGAGGCAACAAAGTGCACTCGCAGCCCAGAAAGCCAACCATACCCTGGGCTGCACCAAAAGCAGCGTGGCCAGCAGGTGGAGGAAGGTGATTCTGCCGCTCTGCTCTGGTGAGAGCTCATCTGGAGTGCTGTATCCGGCTCTGGAGTCCTCAGCATAGGAAGGACACAGACCTGTTGGAGCAGATCCAGAGGAGGGCCACAAAAATGGTCAGAGGGCTGGAACACCTCTGCTGGGAGGACAGACTGAGAGAGTTGGGATTGCTCAGCCTGGACAAGAAAGGGCTCCAGGGACACCTTATTGCACCCTTTCAATACCTAGAGAGGGCTTACAAGAAAAATGGGGACAATCTTTTTAGCAGGCCTGTAATGACAGGACAAGGTGTGATGGTTTTAAACTAAAAGAGGAGAGGTTCAGACTACATACAAGGAAGAAATTTTTCACAGTAAAACACTGGAACATGTTTACCAGAGAGGTGGTAGAAGCCCCACCCCTGGTAACATTCAAGGTCAGGGTGGATGGGACTCTAAGCAACCCGAAGGTCACTTTCAACCCAAAGCATTCTATGATTCTAAGATATCAGTTGTGAAATGTTTTCCAGTTAATGCTTTGTAAGAAAAATTTTTATACAATTGCATGTTTAGCAACTGCATTTATGTTGACATTGTCTAAAGGCATGTAAAAAAGTAATTAACACTAAGTCATTTTATAGCTCTGGGGGCTTGAGGGAGGACTGAATACCAGCCCAAGAGAAAAGAGGTTTGGTCATGGTTTCATCAAAGTCAAGTAGCAGAATACCCATGGACTCCAGCAGCACCAGAATTTCACCATGCAAATTTAAAATAGAGGTTTTAAATTTTTTAAGTTTTCCTCCAAGTGAGGAGGAAAACAGCAACATTCTCCAAATTAGACTGTGTTATCACATTAAAAAATTGATGTTAAAGAATATGCTATGTGATTCATAGTGCTTCAATTTTACGTAGTTAATTATATTCTGTCAACACAGGGTAAGAAATAATCAAGAATTCCATAACCCCACCACGAAGCCTTTATAAAGAGATTTTTAAAGAGAATGAGTTTTGAAAAAACAGTTGTTACCAGAAAATGTTATCTTTTCTTTATGTGTATGTCTATGCATATATCCATAACCACTGGACAAAAGAGTCCAAATCTAAAACAATCACTGGAATTTGCACAAAAACTAATAAATATTTTAAATTAAATATTATGTAGCAATTTCTAATCAAATTAGTGATATGCTTTGTATGTGTCATAAAATGACAGTCTGCAAAACTGAGTGACAATCTAAAACCAATCAAATTTGTGTGATCTTTTTTAGTTCTCATAAAATCAGTATATTCACGGTATGCTGCACAAATAAGGAAAATTAATGTGCATTCTCAAAATCCTGTGAAGTATTAAGGGTAGAAAAGTCAGGCTACTTTTCAAATGAGACACACAGGACATGTTATTTAATCCAGGGAAAGAAACAAAAGAGAAGAAGTAAAGGATGATCTGGTATTGAATAAACATGGGACAGGTGGCAGGTTCACCTAAAGCTGCTATTAGGGTGTCTTGGAAGATAAAGGACAATGGAGAAAGTTGTATGGATTTTTGTGGCCTACAGGACTTTTAAAACTACCTTTATAACCACTTTCATTTTTTCTCCTATATAAAGGAAACTGCTAAATATCTTCTATAATATGGTCTTGAGTAATTTTTCTGTCAATATGCTTCCCCCAATGGCCAAGACATTGATCAAAGGACAGTCCAGCTCGACCTTTGGAGTCATTACTGAAAATACAAGGGAAGGAAATAGTACAGCAAGAGGTAGCAGGTGGAATTGTCATACCAAGTAAGATATAATGCATAGCACAAAAACTTCCTTGTTTCAGAGGTGATCCTATCACAAAAGTAGCTTATATGGTATCAGACTATCCGTCCTAGTTGTGGAGTCTCATTTTCCAGATATATTTGAGGGTCAGCCTAAATGCATGCTGAGGATGAGTTGCATTTTTTTCCATCAGGATTCTCATACAAAGCTAAATTTCATTAAAGCTTAAATCAATTTAGTTTCTAAGTCAGGTGACATTATATTTTTCTATATAATTATAATTTTTCTAGAAATTATGAAATACTATCACTGCTGTAATACTGTTCATTTCCACTGGCATTCTTGAATGATCTTTGATTTAAGCTAGACTGCTTGCTAAAATATTCCCAGTTATGACTTCCAGATTTGCATCTTTGGCACTGAAAGAGTTTTTAATCATAAATCAGCCACATGAACCTTACTGTCATACTAAAAAAAACACCAACCAACCAAAAAAAAAAAACCTCCCAAAAAACCACCCTTCGTTTTTGTTTTAAGAATATTGAGTAACTGTGGAATTTCTTCAGAGAGCTGAAAGATGGAGGAGGTTTTGTACAATTTCACCTGCAAACTACTCTCCTCAGTCTTCTGGCAGAACTATGGTTTGATACAATCATGAATAATACTTTCTATAATGTACACATACAATACAATAACTATTCAAGTATTTTAATTCTTGTGATTTTGAACAAGCTTTCTGTTATATCTGAGAGACCAGTGGGGACTTTCTGAGAAGAGCGATTTCTGTTCTGGGCTCACCAAGTCATCACTTCTGTCCGTTCCTGCGTTCACTGTCTCAGATACAGTCCTTGACACTTTAACGGTATGACACGGCAGTCATCTTCAAGTTTACTCTTTAGCAGCAGGCAGTATATAAAACCAAATACTTAATGCAACAAGTCTAGAGGAGTTACGATATACTGCAATCTTATCTCAATCCTACCACATTTAGATAAAAAGTATAGTTAAAAAAACAATATCCTAGAATACTTCTTTGGCATGAGGAGGGAGAAGAGGGGGACAACTATGCTTATTTGTTTCTGAAACATTTGTTTCTGAACAAAATATATTTACTGCTTTCCATTTCAAGCAGCATGTTATAATCCATGCAGAAAACTTAATTAAAAATTAAACAAAACTCTCAGTCAGGCAAGTAATTAGGTGAAACCCTCCAAGTGTAACCTCTTCTCTGCCTGCATATGCATACATTGTCAAATTACCTGAGAAATGACATATTAAAAAGAGAGTTCTTTTCTCACTGTCATTAATACGAATCTATGAAATCACACATTTTTTCAACTCATTTAAAAATTGGAACTTATGAGGTCAGATCACCTAACGTGTAAAGTTTTCAAAAATCAGAAGAGGATCATTGCTTTTTTAATGGACCAATGCAAAACAGTACTCAGCCCTCAAGCTGGAGTGGGGGGAAGATTCCCAACACTCAATGACATTTTATAGTTGCAGAATTTTTAATTTTTTATATGGCACTCCTGACAGCTAAAAAAAAAAATGAAGCCATAACTACAGGACATTTCTATTTTAAAGAAGGCTTTACTAGTAGGAAAAGTAACATACAACCTATAAAGAACCAGGCACTGGTATATGACTGAAATGTATTTGAGAGCACCACTGTGCTTGGTGACCAAAGAAACCAAAGTTGCATGCTCCTTGCTATGGTGGACGTGTGTCGCACCAGAAGGAACAGCATGGGAAAGAATGGCTGGGGAAAAGGTTTTTCAGGCTGCTGGGGAAACCCTGACTCTGTGAAGAGACAAGGGTAGCAAGTTGAGAAGCCTGAAAAGCAGAAAAACATGTATCTTGCAACAAACCAACTTGAGAAAGATTAGTTCCAATGACAAATTATTATTTTCAGCAGCTCCTGTAAATACTTGTGCCAAGGAACCTGTCAGGATGACAAGCAAAAGACAAAAATGGGAGAAAGATTACAAAGGGCAGCCTGGCAAGGATGTCACTAACAAATTAGTTCGTATTTTATAACAAGTAGTGTTTTAAGTCAGCTCTACTTCCATGTATTTCATTATCTGTATCGGATCAGGAAGGATCAGCTACTCTTTCAATCCCATCTTATTTATTTATGATGTTTTCAACAGAGGATGCTTTTAATAGCTTTTTATAAGAAGAGCTTAAATTAATACTGTATATTGGAAAATAGTAAGTAATTACCAATGAGCTTGAGGTATTTTGTGGCAATATGGGGACAGAGTTGGTGAAAGGTATTATCCCGACCAGAGACACCTCTATTTTACAACGATATTTGACCTGCCAATTAACAGAAATGTTGGATCCTCTGAAAATATCAAAGCAGAAATAAAAAGGCACTCTAACAGTTATTCTACTGTTTGCCAATTATTTCCTAACAGCTTTGCCTATTAACATTTCAGAACCATTTTGCTTATCACGTTTATCCTTCATTTTAAATAGCCTTTATATAATGCATCTAAAAGTTTTTTAAATATTCAAATATCCTAAATACATAGCTTTTTATACCGCCTAATCAAAGAACAACCAAAGAGCAATCAAAGAATGACTTTTGCAGCACCTATGAGGAGTTCAACAGCACAAGATGTTGCTTTTACTCGTGGTTAGAAAACAGTGTGCAAGCAGCTACAAAATGTGAAATTTTAGTGCTTTGCAATTCTGGATCACCTCCAGCTGCAAGAGTGATAATCATGAGAGGCTGGCCATATTCTCACTCCTGACACAAGCATTCTCAAAATGAACCCTTAATTAACCTGAATTAACTTATTTAAAAGAAAAACAGTCATGAAAAAGATTAATTGATACTTGAGAAAAATAAGACCAACCCAAACCAAACCCAGCTATGTATATGAAGATGCAGCTTTTAAATACCTCAGTATCGAGAATGACATTAAAATCCACATGCAGTTTCAGAGAACTTAATAATTGTTTTCATAAATAGAACACCATTTCCCTCTACTACCCATCTGAGAGTGACAGGCACAGGCATTGTGATGGTCATTTTTTTCAGATACGAATTCCAAAAGCTAATCACCTAACAAAAAATACATCAAATTGAGCATTAGGCAGAATTGTTACCCCTCCATACTTTATGCCTGAGTCATTAATAGGTCAGAAGAATGCTGTTTTGAGAAATGATAGTCATGAGCAGGAATCTCTTCAGACCTTAAGTTACATCTTCTCAGTTCAAGGGTAGATCTCCAACCACTAGGCTAATGCTCAAAGTCTTGAAAGTCAAGGCACTACAGTCTCCTCTGACATTAATTTAAAAGAACACAGTGAGTCCTATTCTTATTTTGAAGAAAACAATTTCCCTTCTGAATAATTCTAGGAGAATATTAAAATCCTTTTACTACATTCAGTAGGAAATTTCAAGCCAACAGCATTCAGTGTTAAAATACAACGTAAATTAAAATATAATTTCTTTTGACCTTTTACATTCACAATACAAGGACTTATGTTTTACATGGACATACATTTGGACATACATTATCTGCTAATTCTTCCTGTAAAAACATAGCTTGCTTTCTAATTTACATCTATTTTCCTTCAGAATATGCCATTCAGTCCACTAACCTGATTCAGGTCCTGTCTCTCCTCTGTGGTTTCGGATAGTGAGGAGGGACCTTTCCATACCTCAATTCTAATTTCTCAAACTCGTTTATTCAATATCTGATCTATACAGAAAATGTTAAAGTTAAAAGGAAGCAGCAGAAGCTCTGTCAAACTAACCAATAATTTTTTCCTCTTATTAACCTTCAGTTCACAATATAGTTTGCTTCTGGGTCCGTTAAAATCTACCACTCAGCTTTTGTTTACTTCAACATGCATTGCAGTTAGGAGACATTTTACATGCATTTTTACTTGAAATGCAAACTTAGAGGTCATAATATCATAAAAAAATAAGTAAAATGTTTAGGGTTTTTTGTACTGCATGTGCCACTTTCTCTTCTTTATGGAATAAATTATTTGATTATTACATTTTGAGAGTTAGATAAAGAAAATAGTCTAGTAAAGGTCCCCAGCAAAAAGTCTGAATGCAAACAATTAATTAATTCCATTGTTAAAATGTACCAATACTCATATTATTATTTTAAGATAAGCATTTGAGATTTAAATGGTGAATTCCATGTTACAAAGACATATAGGCACTACTGATACTGTGAAACTATGCTTTGGCATCTCGATGGCAGTGTGATAACACAGCCTAGTGCTTCAGGCATTAGTTCACACATACAGTACTCCTTCTTCCCTTAAGCAGTATTTTACACAGAAGAAAGCTGAAGAAAAGACAGTCTGTGATGTGTCAAAAAAGTGAAATTTAAGCTACAAGAGTAACGGAGGGCAAAAAAAGTGCCCCTAATTCATTGACTTTTCCTTCAAGCTCAATAAGGAAGAAAAACTGGAAGAACATACAGATGCATGACTGTTACGCACTGTATGAGAGCCCATCTGGGAACATCCCTGAAAATTCAAAGGGGCATTTTGAGCTCATACAAATTCCTAAGCTGTATCAGCTGGCTCTTCATGGATGATATCCTATCTCTGATACTCCTCAAACACAGAGGGAAATAATGGTGTGGAAAGTATCCTGAATTAGAAATCTCTGAAATGGTTTGTTCATGGGAGGTGAGGAAAACAGTTGGGGATTGCCTTGACACTTCCTCCACTATTTCTTTCTTAGAACAGCAGATGAGGAAAGAGGAATTTCATAGTTCTGAAAAACCCTGCTAAAGGCAGATGCTTGTTTGGTAGTTTGTTTGGTGCTAGTCCTCAACCAAACATACAATTTCTGGATCTAAGTGAGGCTGGGCACCCCTGTTACCAGGATGGATTTTAGAAGGAGTGCTATCTTATCCTGATATTCAAAAGTTGAACCTCACAGGTTGAGAACACAGATTTCCTTCTTTACAGGAGCAAATACAAAACTCTGCTTACTTTTTTTTTTTTTTATTGTTACTTGTAGCAACATCAAAATAGAGAAAAACCGCCAAAATCTTTCTATAAGCTTAGCTCAGGTGAGGTAAAACATTTTCTTTCCTCAAGCAACAAAACTTGAAGAATAACTGTTCAATACTTAATCATTGTTCACAATCACTAAGGCAATCATCATTCTCCATTTCTCAGTGTAATTCTACATATTTATGTGGGTTTTATGAAATAAACAGAGCTTTTCTTATTCTGGAAACCTTCCTCTTAGGGAAGAAAATGCTGAACTTATTTTTGTGATTATAGTATATGCACTCATCTGTTATGACCAGGAAAAGCTGATCCTCTAACTGCAGTCCCATCTCAAAACTGCAGCGCTTTGATATTTAGATATTTCCTTCAACTGTCAACTCTAAGCGTTAATGCAGATTTCTAAATATTTTTCATGTAAAATAGTCAAAGTAGTGTCAGGAGACTTCAAGAACTTTTTATATCATAACTGAAAAAGAAAGTGAATTAATTTTAGAAAAGCATGCAATGTATAAACTCAAACTCTGAAATGGTAAAATGCAATAAAAAACATGGAAGAATACAGCTGAACGTTAATGGAGAGAAAGCAGTAGGCATAATGTCTCTGAAACAATTAATGCTTATTTGACCCCAAAACATTATTGTATGAAGAATGACAATGGAATGACACTCAAAACCAATTTTAAAATTTCATTATTTATATTAATCAATTATTAAAATAGTATTATATTGATTGCAGATATTTTTCCATTATTATATTCTCCAATGTACTACATCTGGACCAGTACCTCCTAGCTATCATAATTAAGCTTACATTCTATCTTCTTTAGTTAATGTGATTGAAAGTGGTCTTCAAGAACAAACCTTCTGTAGAAGTTAATAACGTAACTTTAACAGGTTTGTATCTTGCTATAGAAAACCTAAATTCAGTGGAACTTTACTTCCCTAAAGCCTTGTGTCACCTTAGTTAAGGAATGCTAAGCCACTAGCTGATCAAATGAGGGATTGAGGGAATGAGGGCCACTTTCTCTGACATACAGTATCTTGCTCTAGAAAGGACTTGCAGGGGACGAGCACTTAGATGCAGTCAGTGAATACAAGGTAATTCTTAATTGCTATGACTTGGGCAAGGTAATGCAGTGGGGAAATACAAGATGGGGAATGAGAGAACAAAGGGCAGATGAAGTGTCAAGGATGACAATTGCACATCTATTTGAACAGCAGAATTGAACAACAAAGATGAAATATTATTGCAGAAAAGCATGAGTTCAAAATAATATTGAGTGAGCACAAATTACAGAGCAAAGAAAGATACAGACAGTTTGGTTTCTTTTTTCCTGCAGCCAACCTTTATAAGGAATTTGTCCCATTAAATATCAAGGTTTGTGGCAGCTGAAATTCAAGAAATGTATTGCTCGGTGGTAGTAAAATATGAATGTGTAATATAACACAGTTTAATCAGTTCAGGTTTTAGTCAAAAGCAATGTTGTGGCATCACCACAGTAACAAAGTCCTACTTGTATGAAAAGCTGAGTTGAGGGGAGTACTGTCTGTTCTGCATACCAATGCTATACTGCTGCTGTGGCGATATCTTACATGTATCATTTTACAATGGTTATCTTTTCCATAGCCTGAAATGAAGCATAATGAAGGTATCCAAACACTAGGAATGTGCAGACGTGACGTATCATATACCATATACTCTTCTTTGCTACACGTGTTCTGCTCTCAAGTAACAAGTTATTTACAGTCGTATATCCTTTATAGCTACATGAATCTGATGTATATAAAATTTTTAGCATAGTTAGGGGGGAAAAAAGACTTTAATGTACAGTACTGCTTATCAATATGTCTTATCCAAGTTTCAAGCTTGCTTTCTGTCATATTAGACACCTTTAAATAGAAACATGAAATTTGGAACAAAGGAAAGCGTATTCAGGTGTAAAGACCTTTCCTTTGCTAAATTGACATTTGTCGACTTGATGCATTTTGAGGGTTGTTTTGTCTTTTTTTTTAGCCTGTTTGAATGACGTTAACCATGCCATAGCTGTCGTGTCTCTCAAGGAACACTACTCCATAATGTAATAGAACTAAACTTCCAGACATAAACTTTGGAAGCTATTTCAGACTACTAAGCCCAGCCTTTCTACAATGAAAGAAATGGGAAAAAAATGAAAGAAAAAAAATTTGTAATTCACTAGATGTGAACTAGTACATGAACTCAGATCAGGTACAATCCTCTCAAAAATAGGAAGTCTGAAGAAAATTTATTACACTGTATTAAAGGGATTAACTCTTGAATAGGAGTTATAGCATGGACTAGTAAAGATCTGGTCTGGCCTGAAACAATGTCAAAGAATTTTATGTTTAATGAAACAGGCTGAGATTTGAGAAAATATATATATTGAAAGAAAACTTTCACCTTGTGTAGGAAAAAAACAAAACCACACAAACATTTGAAAGAAAATAGAACTCGACAGAGTAGGTGAGGCTGGAACATTAACATTATCAGGTTACTCAATTGGTATATGAAAGAGTCATTTTTATCTGAAGATTGCAAACTAAAATAACATCATCTTTTTCATCATCTTTCCTTTACAGTTCTATTTAATTATACTTCATTTTCATACTGTTCTTCATTGACTCATATATCTATATATGAGGAAAGGTTTAGGATTTTCCTTCTTGTATCTGTTGTGCGTTGACAAACAACTGAGTCCACGCAGCTGAAAAGACTTACACACAAGTAAATACTCCGATGGATACCAGGTGAGTTATCCATTTCAAGCTGCATCCATCTTCACTACTTCAGAAAATTATCTAAACAATTTCTCTTTAAAACTAGCTGCAACGGATACCAGCAGAAGGTAGACATGCAGAAAAAATACTTCTCAGCAGCCATTTCTGAGCATTATAATGCTTTTTATAATTTTAGATTAACTCAGTAAGAAGAGGCCAATATAAAGCTGTATGGGAGACATTCGAGAGACAGCACACTCAGCATAAAAATGAAAAGTGATCAATACATTCTTTAAAAGAGAATTGAAAATGAATGGGAACATAAAGGAGCTTGTGATTGGTTAAAAACTGAAGTAGTCCAGTATATTTTTGAAGGAGTGGGGGGAGAGGAGGCTTGTGATGAGTGGGCAGTGTTCTGACATAAATAGACACTTTAAAGAATCCAAAAGAAGAGAGAAAGGCCTCTGGAATTCAAAATTGAAATCTACCCAAAACCAGACAACTGCATACACAGTTGAGACAACCAACGCAGTACAAAAAAATGATGATTATCTTACATAAAAATATGCAAGAAAGGGAACAAATAAAATTGTTTTGTGAATCTGTAAGTCGGAACACAAAGTCCAAATTATATCATCTGCCATAACGTCTCTGTTGCATTAGGGAAGATAAACTGTTACCAGCCCAATAGGACTAACATTTTTTTAATTCTAAATTGGACAAACATGTGTAAGAAGTATCGTGCCATGAAAAATTTAACTGTATATTAAGGCAGTAAAACAGTAAAACTGTGGGAATGTACTAACAGCATGTAAATGAAAAACAAATTAGAAAAATAAAGTTCATAAAATCACATCAGTTGGAAGGAACATCCAGAGGAAACCTGATTCAAATCCTTCCTCAAAGAAAGGTCACCTTCCATCAGGTCGCTTAGGTCTATGTCCAGTGAAGTTACTGAATACCTCCAGGAATGGAGATGGCACAAGTTGTAATATTTCACCAGACTCAGTAAAAAAACAGATATATCAAGCATATCGCCTCTGAGAAGTTCCTCGGTTCCACTGCAGATTTTCTTGCTGTGAGTCTCTCTACTGTGTAAGTATCAGTATTTTGTTATCCTGGGAAGCAGATACAGGAGATCAGGGTACCTAGATTTCTTCTTTGTTTTGTTGTCAGGATATCATGCTTTCCTTATGCATTTGTCCTATACTTTTGAACACAATGTATTTTCCCTCCCTGTAAGGAGGGAAACCGTAAGGTTTAAGTAATTAGGCTTGCACTTAAAGAAAGGATTATGATTTACGGTAGGACTCGATGATCTTAAAGTCTTTTCCAACCTAAATGATTCTATGATATGTAATCCAACTTTGTTATTGCAATTTGTGTCCACTAAACCTCCTTATTTGGTACCTCTGAGAAAGGTCTTCCCAAATACTGCCTAAAGTTAGGTAGTTATAGACACCAAAAGACAGTTACAGACACCAAAGCCTTATATAAGCCCTGGTCTCTCAGCTGTTTCTTTTACATCTTATGCTCCAGACCCTCGAGTATCTTAGTGTCCATCCTCTGCTCTTCCTTTGACTATGTCAATGTCTGGTTCTGGGGATCCCAAAATTGGACCTGGCACCTCAGATTCACTCCTGCAGGTGTCAAATAGAAGAGAAGGATTATTTCACCTCCTAGTTGTGGCCCTGCTCCTACAGTGCTGGATGCTGCTGCACAGGCAGAAAGTGCCCAGCATGAACTTTTCCTAGCAATTATCAGGGAAAAATTAGGTATCATTGCACTAACCTGTGTCTTCTAAACGGCAAGATAAAACAGCTGAGGGAGAAGTTTAATTATATCTTGCAATCCATAAAGACTCTGTCAACAGAGGAGCAGCACATTTCAAAATTAACAAATTCATCAGCTGGAAGATCAGAACTGTATCAACATTGGCAACTAAAAATATTAGAGGTGAAACCATAGCTTATGAACACAACCAGCTGAAAAGGAAGATATTTTTGGAGTGAAGTGAAGCAAAGATCAGTAAATGAGGAGAACAAATATTTACTCCTATGAGCTGATGAAGCAAGTGCCAAGAGTAAAACAGAGCAAACATTTGTGTTCAATTAACTCCTTTCACACAGAACACTCTTCTTGAAGCTATGACTACCAGCTGAGGTCCTCAGCCACAAGTTGGGAGAAGAACTTGACCAGCAAGAGACTCAGCAGAATGGCTGAGGGTTTATCGTTTTCGGGTTTGTTTACTGCAATGAACACATCAAGGGAGTACCTTCTTTATTCCTGGCATCCTTTACTTTTACATTTCTAAAACACTTGCGAGTTAACTATTCAGAATGTACCAGCTGTTAGGAGACCCAGCAGGCAAATAACCCCCTGGAGCTTCTGTGTGTCTCTAAGATGATGTTTAGAGGCAAACTGCCAGACAGACAGAAAGAAATGGTTTGCCATACATTTACAGTGACACCTTGAATTGAACTGACTACAAAATTTGTCATAATTCTTAAGTTTGAACTGGATGTAGAAAAGCACCGCCCTTGCCCATATTCAAGAAAAACTCCAGCCACATCCTCCCATTACTCAAATAAAAAGTTCTGGAAATATTTGTGAGCAAAAGATGCAAAATTACTTCCAAATATGCCTGAACTGATGATTACTATTTGCATTTATTTTCTCCATGGTAACACAGACAGAATAGAGTGTACTGCGTTAGGTCAAAAGCCTTAAATATTTTCCTGTCAAGCCTGAGTTTAATATCAATTCATTGCCAAAAAGAATCAGTGTAATCACCATCTGGAATGTGCTTTAAGTCTAACTAGCATACTTAATGCATTGCGTAGAAACGTATGAGCTCATACTTAGGATCTTCCTCATGCTTATAAGTACTGTATTTGTAAGTCATGTAGCCAAAACTGAAATAATTTCAATTAAAATCTTGCAGTCAATTTGCATTTGAAGGTGTCATTCATATGACAGAGTCAGAGCAAGAATAATTAAAATTAAAATATTA
>NW_010431870.1:0-8751 GCF_000710305.1 Buceros rhinoceros silvestris
TCTGTGATTCTGTGATTCTGTGATTCTGTGCAGGAGGCGTGCTCTTTCCCCAGCTCTTACTTACCCATGTGTCCAGGGTTAGAGCTGGACTTGCTCCAGACAAATGACAGACAATCTTTATAACCTCCTCCCCTTCCCCCCTTCCAAAAGAGGGGAAGAGAAAAGGAGTAAGGAAGAGAGGCTTACGGATTGGAAAACTAAAACTGCTTCAATGAGAATAATAATAATAAAATGAAATATATACACCACCAATCCAAATCCAACCCCTCTGATGGCAACCACATCACCGTCACCACCGATGTTGTGCGGAGACACTGGGGAAGGCCCAGACTGGGCTCAGCAGCAGATGGGAACCAGAGGCAGGAGCTGGATTCCAGAACTGGATTCAGGGATGTATGGCCTGGAATTGAAGGAAGAAGGGACAGAGTCCTCCTCAGATGTCGGCTATTAGAAGAGAGCAGGGGAGAATCAAGGACCTCAGCTTTACACTGAACATGACGTTTATGGGATGGAAGCCCTGGTTGGTCAGTGCAGGGTCCCCTGTCCTGTCCGCTCCTCCCCGCAGGTGCAGCCTCTCACTCCCTGCATCCCATGGTGGGACACAGGATGGAGCAGTGACCTTGGTCTGCACAGCAGCGAGTGTCAGCCAGATCCTTTCTGCACCCCAGCCCCTGGCAGTGACTGTGACCATCCAGCGTTATCACTGCTGGGAGCAGACACTGTCTGCAGAAATGTGCCGTTACCTTCAGACAGCGCCGCCACTGAGCAGAGACCGGGCTGGAGAGTGACATCACTGAACAGAGTGAGGGCTGTGCTAGCTCAAACCAGGACAACATGCCTGACTGCTGCTGTTTTGTCTGAAATTGCAAGTTTTCTAACCTGTTCAGTTCTACACAGAGAGGCCAAATTTAGCTTTATCTGAGGCAAGTACAGTTCCATCTATTTTAACATGTCTACGATGTAGACATTTCTCAAGTGAAGTTTTCTCATCATCTTCACACCAGGGTCATCGGTCTTACAGTTCTGTTTTCATCTGTTTTCACTGACACTGATCCTAAGGGAGGAATCCAAGAAAGATTTCCATGTAAATGCTAAAAGGAACATCAGCTATCCAGCATGTCCAGCATGTGTGGTGTGCTACATTTAGCAGTAAGTTCTTACTAAACTCGTTCTTGCAGGGTGAATGTCAAGACACAGCAAATGAGATTTTTAGCAGGGAGGTTGTGACTTTGTTTTGCCAGACTTCAGCCTCCTCTCGTATGAAATAGCCAAGTGGGAAGCCAGCTCCATGGCTGCTGGAGCATGTTCCCCTTCAGTCTCTGAGATCGAATACTGTAGAGGGAGCAGAATCAGAAAAACACAATAACTAAGCTGAAAAATTGAGCTGATTAAAAGACAAACTAGAGCAGAGCAACCTTGCTTCTGTGACCAGTTACTTGAATATCCAGTGAATTGGGGTGTATGTTTATTTCCTTGTAAACCTACCCCCACTAGATTTATACCAGCATGGTTCTCATGCAGGATGTCAAGAAACAGGTTCATCTTCAGAAGATAAGTTCAACCATGAAATAGCTTCTAGAAACATATGCCAGAAAATGTAGAAATCCTGTTGAACCACACTGTAGCTAAAATCTCTGAATATATGTCGATCAAAAACTTAATCAAAGTGTTTGGAAATTTTTCAAGTGGAAATTTTCTCTCTGCTTCCATAAAAGATTTGAGAATGTACTGTTTGGTCCCATTTTGGTTATAAAATAGATACTACAGTTTCCAAATGGATGGAAATTTTGGGGTTCCATTTTTAAAAGCATTTTGATGGTGTGGTTTTCAGCGGGGTTACTCCTGTTGATCGCAGTCAGTAAGAGCCTTAGGATCCATATGCATGCCTATAGAGTAGCAGGAAGTTTACACAGTCAGCATCACTGGTGGCTGACACAAGCTTTTCTGCTGAGGGGCTCTTAGCACAGATGTTCATTAACTTAAAAAGTCCTTTTAAAATTATATAAACAAAACTGAATCATTCTCAAAAATAACCACACATATGGATATAAATTGCAGGAAAGCAATGATTCACACATTGAAATTAGCTTTACAAACTGCAGTTTGAAGAGCTTTGCAGAACTCTGATCAAAATCGGCTCATTCCATTAAGTAGCAGCACAGCTCTTCAAAGCCAGTTTTGCAGGTGCTGAAATGATTTGACCACTGTTTAGATGTTTAGTACATTAGAGGGCCGTGTCCTCAACATCAACCCTCTTCACAGTTTGCTGGATTGTAGCTGGAATATTGTAGTTGGAATATTGGTGCAGGCTTTTTCCGTTGACTTTACTAGTGTCAATGTTTTGTCTGGTGTTTTAGAAAGTAAAAAGTTTACAGGCAAAATTTTCTGGAGACCAGGCAGAGAACAGCAAGACAAACGATGAAGTGATTTCTGTAGGGTTTTTTTTCCCTCTGCCAGGTCTTTGTGCAGACCATTAACAGCATTTAGTAATTGGGGAAAGGAGCCATGTGTAAATATCTGGAGAAAGAGATACTGTACTGTAGTAGCTACAGATTGGCACTTTTGGCAGAAAATCTGCAAAGCAAATGACAGAAATCCAAAGGTTAGCAGCTGAAGCTGTTGACTTTGTGATGTGTAATGCACAGAGTGTGAGGAAAAGATGTGGGAACAAAATGAGAAAAAGATCCTCGGGAGCACTGTGAGCACAGTCAGAAACCGGAGCGGCAGCTCCTGGCTGCTGCAGAGTGCTGGTGCACCTTGTGCCACCGTGCCACTGCCCCCACTGGTGTTGGGAACAGCATGGAAAGGCCACCCAGAGGAAGCAGGACTAAATGGTAGCTCTCCTTTGAGGACTGGTGACAGAATCAGCGGAGTCTTTGCAGGCTTCCAGCTGGAGGGTTTTCTTATGCAAATGGACTCTCCCTTTGCAATAAGGAAAGCAGTTGCTAGGCAGTTTTCCTAAATATGCATTTTATTTTCCTGGGCCCAAGGAACAATGGGCACTTTTTGGCTCACAGAACTCAGGAAGCATGAAAAGGAAGAACTAGACAATTAGACTATGAAGCACTACGTGTAACAGGATGAGAGAATAGCATCAGCTAGTAATAGAGCAGAGCCTACAAATCTGGCTTTGTAGATCTGTGCATGTGTAGCAAAGAGCTGCTGATGGTGAGAGGAAACAGGAATTACTACAGGTCATTTAGACCTTCACTGCTCTCTGGGTCCTTCAGCTATCTGATGGAGCACCTGGCCAGCCAGGCATTTGCCTGTGTCCACTCCAGTATGGAGAAGGGAAGTCATTAGCAAAAACTTGTGTCAGTCAGAGCCTGTTGGCATCTGTGGCAGTGGATGTGGACGTGCTTTAGGTTAGCTATGTAGTTATAACACATACTCCTTTGTGAAGCCTTTTCAATACGAGACATCAAAAACAGTACCTAAGTTTTTGACAAATTGTCAGAAACATCACTCCAAGCCTTCCAAAAGGTGAGGACTCAAGAACGGAGGTTATTTTGTACCTTGCAGACTCAGGAACTCTCTAATTAGACTTCAGCAAAAACTTGGGTTATTCATTAATCTAGTCTTAGACAAAATGGAGCCCAAACATGTATAAAATGCTGTCAAACTTACAGTTGTGGCCTAACTTTAGGAAGAGATGAAGACCTGAGTGAGGGTATATACATACAATATCAAGGTCAGATAAAAAAACTTAGAAAAGGCGGTGATGACCCAAATGCTTCTGCCTCCATCAGGCAGGTAAACAAATCTGCAGAAAAAAAAAGCCGCGTCAATAGGAGGTAACTTCATTTGTCCCAGTGTCTTGAAATGCTTTCAAGAAACATATCTAGCTTAATACCCTTGAATCTACTTTCAGAAGTTAGTATGTATTTGCCTCTTGACAGTATCCTTGCAAAGCTGCTGTCCAGCCCTTGAGGATTTGAAGGGCTTGCATTAAATTTGATATGCAATCAGTTTCTCTCTTCTCCATTTCATCTCATTCAGGGCTTGATATTGCAGTAGTGATGTCTCATGTCTTTGGTTTGGGACAAGAGTCAGGCCCAGAGTTATCCACCCTGAGAGGTGCTGCAAATGAAGTTTCAAAACTATTCCCTTACTTGGTCTTACGTCTTTGCATTGTTCTCTGGGGAGGCATAGAAGTTATCTTGTCTGTTTTCAAGCTATTCCCCAACAAATATTTACGTCGGTCAGAAGTTTAACGTGCCAGGTAGATGAGCCTTGGTTTAAAGCCTATGGAAGTACAACTTTGCTCAGGTTACATCTTACCTCTGCTGATCAGTGTTGTTAGCTTTTAAATTGTATTTTAATTCTTGATTTGACCTGGCATAATCATGCTTCAAAATTGCTGTGGCATTTTTTTCCCTTGCGACAATTGTGAGGCAAGTCTGAGTTTGGTTCATGGAGCTACATTCCTGCATGCGTTGTGTATCCAGGAACTCTGCAAAGATTGGCTGAAACTGATCCAAATGGGTAGGAAAACATGAAATCAAAATGCTTTTTGAGATTAATTTTACTTTTGAGGAGTTTGCCTAAACGACCTTATTCAGAGTAGAGTCATGAAAAACAGTGATGTGGTAGGCCCTAGGTGAGAGGCAACTAATGAATGGCCAACAAGGATTTTCAAGCATTTTTAACAACATTACAGAAAATATATGTGCTGCCATTTTTTCCCACACCAGGAATGCTACAACATTGCTAACTCTACTTATTAATAGAAATCACTAGTTTAATCACTTGCCTACCCACCAACTCAAAAAAACAACTTAAATTTTTGCGCTTAAACAAGGAAACCGATGTTGGATTCTGTAAACTCTATTTTCCTTCCTGGGCCCTTTTGCTAAAGGCAAGTATTGTGGACAAGAAATATAACAGGGCAAGATGTGTATAATCAGGAGGCTAAAGAGCTATTCAAACAAAAGGTCATTACTGCCTCAGAAACAAATGCGTATGCACTGACATCATTGAGAGTGTAAGAGAGAATTTTTTAAGTGTAAGAAATAGGTCTGGAAAAGCTCTTTCAGCGGGAGCAACACAGGGCACAAAAAAGCCCAACTGCTTTCAAGGCAGAGATGGATACACTTTGGAAGAAGCTTAAATGATAGTCACCCGTAATACTTGAGGCTCATCAAACTCTACTTCAGTCCTCTATTCCACATAGCTCTGTTGAAGCTTTTTTCCACAACTGTGAGTGACGGAAGTGAACATTTTTAAATTAATATAATTTCAAATATTCACATAATCACATGCTTAAGCCAGGACTTTAAGGAAGAGCCATAGTGAGAGATTTTTGATAATAGCATAAAAGGATGCAAATCTACAGCTACAAAAAATACTAAGCCTCCATAATAAAGGAGAACATAGTGAAAATAAAATACATTAAAAGCTATTTAGAGATAAGAAACTTTGAGATTGCAGTACTTTAAAGCACAAAATACTGGGTTTTTTTCTGTTGCTATTGAAAAAAAATCTGATCTAAGCAATTAGTTTTATAGCCTATACAATTTTTGTAGAAGACAGAAACATGCTGGTACATATTCAAAGAATGGAAACTCATTTAGCTTCCAGACCAATGGGCAAACTGGCGTTGACCTCACTGGTGATGCGACTTTTACCTTTATCCATATTAGTTACAAACTTTCAATGGCATCTGTTTACGCTTCTGTGCTCACTGTTATATCTAAAGGGTGAAAATCCATCACATCAGTCTGGGATCCAATCCTTGCACATCACACCATGAAGCAAACAAATGTTTTGCTGGAAATGTAAGCCGGGGTTTTTTTCAACTAATACGTAAAATGTGCTGCAGCCCGAGCCTCCCTTAAGAGATTAGTTTATAAGGTTAGTTGTTCCAAAGTGTGTGTGTGTGAAGAGAGTCCTTCAAATTATTTTATGTCATGCAAGATTTATTCTCTATAAATCTGGATTTAATGGTGTACACAGAAAGGGAGAAATCTTATCAGGGCAAAGAAAACAGTCTCATTTTCTTTCTCTTTTCTTTTTCATTTTAATTTTCTTTTTCTGGCAGTAGATTTTTAGGGAGATAAAGAACTGTTCATTAAATATATTGCCAGATATTCTTTGATAACACATCAGTTTCACTGCCAGTATAAATAAAAAGGAGGGGGAGCAACCTGAATGCCCATTACAAGTCATTTATTCTAAGGCTTTTGTGATCTACTTTCCTCTACTGCCTCAGCTCAATCCAACAAAATAAAAATATGGTGTTATCTGGAGAATATATATTATTTCCAGACTGATTTACCAGGTGCCTGTCACCACCAGGCCGCTTTGAAACACTGACTGATAGGCTGGGCTCTTTGCAAGGGACTGCCCTGCATGCAGTCCTTTTGCAGCTGATTATGCCACCAATGTTACTTTCCGACAGTGAGATTTAGTGCAGCATAGCTGGCTGGCAGCACTCTTGTAGGAGATTTTTTTTTTGCTTGTGAGCTAAACAGAGGGCAGGGTCCTGCATTCTTGGCAGCCTGTCATGTGCATGAGCTGTTTGTTTTTTGGATTCAGCAAGCAGAGTTTTAAATCATCCTTAGAAAAACAAGACACAGAGTAAAAAGACAGATCAAAATAGAGCTGAATATTTCGTGTCGTAATTTTGGCAGCAAGTCTCATCTTGTCTTCTACATCGAAAGCACCAATGAAGAACAGAATGTTGTGTTTTTCAGTCAAGTGACTTTTCCATGCTTCTTGAGTATCCTCACATATTCTAGGACTGATTTCTCATGCTGTATCAGTCATTTTTTAGATAAAAGAACCCAGTGTTGAGTACTTGTGTGGGAAAAGCCTAACCACATTAAAATAAAGCTCAGTGGCAATACACAGTGAGTGGAATGTGCCCCTCAGCAGAAAGCTGATAGATACTACTTGTAGCTACAAAATAAAGCTATTAATAAAGATATAAAGATAAACAGGCCAAATATTGCCATTTTCGGCAGAGGGCAATCCTGTTGAAAGTGATCAAAAGAGTCGTCTTACTCTCACCTGGTTGAATAGGCCTGCACAGTTGTGATTTTTTACGTCAATCATGCATGGAGGAACATGCAGTTTTGACCAACAAATGTTTCCATGGCAGTTTGAAGAGGGACTAAATGGTGGGTTTGGACCTGAGCCAGCTTGTATATCCCTGCATATTACCCAATATTAACCTTCTTTTTTCTGTCCCAATCTTTTTTAATTAGTAAAATAAAGCACTGAATAGAAAAGGAGGAAACTATGGCTAGGAAACTAGAAGGCTATGCTGTACTACACACAGTTAGGAACCCTTCAAATACAGCTTCAAGCACAGCTGAAGTGGCATAAACTAGGAAATGCAAAGGAGTTTCACAGAGAGCCTTATACAGCTCCACTGTACAACATGAGACCGAAAGTACGTCTAGTCTGCAGGCACTGCTATCTCTAAAGTTGTGACACAAGCCTGATGAAGAACGAAAAGCTATTCAGAAGCAGGGTGAATGCTCCTCCTCTGTGATGTACACTTCATTGCCTGTGCTACTTATAATGTCCAAGCTAGCTGCTTTTAAGGTACCTTGAGTTTATATGTTTTCTGTCATGTCATTAGGGTTATAGAAAACAGCATTTTGTTAACACAATCAGGAAAAAAAGGTAAATAATGCTTCTTTCCTAGCTATTATTTTAGTCTGATAGGATTTTACATCTTAATAGATTTCTTTAAGATAAGAAGCAGCAAAAATTGGAACAAAAAAAGGAATAGAACTGGATCTGTTTAGCCTTTAGATTATATAAAGTAGGCAATTACTCTGTATCTGTGGTTGAAAAATTTCCTATTAAAATAAAAAAGCTCGCAGGGATAGTGATGGATTTAAAAACTACCTGGGATTCTCAGAACTCCTGGCTTCAGAATAATTGTTACCTCAAAATTTTAGGAGTACCTGTTTTCTTCTTACTTTCCTTCTACTTTTCTTTCAGAGGGTCAGCCCTGAGAAATGGCAGGAACTAATCGTTAGGATCTGCTTAAATATTGGGGAAATGTGGATTTTCTTTAAGTAAAGGTGCAGAAAGCAGTTGGAAATTGTGGCCCTGTATCTCAGGAGAAGATGAGGAGCAATAGGTTGTAGATCTATCTGTGATTTCACCTCGTAAGGGCTCTGAAAGTAATCAAAAACACATGAGAGAGAAAGGCTAATGGGCAAAGCAGGATACGGTGAAAAGTGCCAAAAATCATTTGAGATTAACTTTGAAAAGTGTCTTAAAATAAGAGAAGGCCCCTTGACTGTTTTAATGTAAAGAGAATGAGAAAGAAAATGTTGCTGCTACAGACATGATGATGTGGGAAGGAGAGATAGTTTGGCCTGGAAGCAAAATTAATTTTTAACATGAGGTCTTGAAAGGACAGTAGTGAATATGAAGATGTAGGCATCTGAGAACGTGAAGTCTAAACCGGGAACAAGCAGAGGAGAGAGCCTCGAAAAATGTGGAACATGGACAGCTTCTTTTATGATGGGAGACAACAACTTCAGTGAAGTCTTTAAGTAGAATAAGCCAGCTCAGCTGCCCGGAGTCGGTTCTGCCCTTCTGCTAGTCTCAACAGCTAATTTGTGCATCATCCACTTTTCCACACCAGCCCAGGTGTTTCAACAGGCACAGAACAAACTATATTGATGAAACAATCCAGCCAAAAAACAAGTAATTTTTCTTTTTCCTGATTGTGGAGAGGACAAGGTAACTTCTCCAAACCGAAGTACAGTACCAGGACATTCCTGC
>NW_010431870.1:8850-10406 GCF_000710305.1 Buceros rhinoceros silvestris
TGCTTAAAGTCTTTGTTGAAGGAGAATCTGAAAGTACCGTGCTATATGAGTGGATCAGAAGAGTAAATAAACATCAGGGAAGGGAAAATACTGTTTAAATTAAAGGATGATGTTTGCACAAGAACAATTGAGTACAATCTGGCTGTGAAAGAATTTAAGCAAGAGACTGAAAAAAAGTTTTCTAAACATCAAAGGAATGAGATTCTTGGCCAGCCTATGAACTGGGAAGAAAATTGTCTCACCATAAAGGTGGTACTGTGCAATTTATGAAGGGAATTATGTGATGTAGATGAACTATGTTGTAGAATGCAAGAGCACCAGAGATCTGAGCATGACCCACACGATTCTTAGTTAGTGCCTTGAAGCACATGAAAAAACAAAAATTACTGATTGTGTCAGAAGAATCTGGTTAAGTGGTGTCAACATGAGTGGCAGGATACTTCATTTTGCCTGGATCACTTCACCCCATCTTTAGTTTGCACAGAATATACAGAGTTACTAGCATTTTTTTGAAAGACAGTTTAAAGTGGCTGATTTTTCATGGCCAGGAAAAGGTTTTGTAGGTAAAATATTTCTTATTTATGGAAGTACTTGCCAGTAGTTCTGCAACTCTTACTTGTATCTTCTTAGCTTCTCTCACTGCTTAGGAAATGACACACACAACAGAAAATCATGCCTGACCTTGTAGCCCCTCTATGAGTGTGGGAAAATCTGTTCTTTAATTCTACATGCAGTCTCCCCTCCCTTGGCTTTGATTTGGCTTAATTAGATTTTTTCCCTCCACATTCCAGGCAGGTTGGGTTCTAGTTTTACTGGTGCTTCCATTTGAGCATAGACAGAGCAAATATTGCTTTGACGTTGTTTCCTGGTGTCCTCTATTTATTATTAGGTGAAGTCAGAAGAAGATTTTGATGGATGAAAACATGTAAAAAGTTCTTCTGCTCCATCTATATCTACTTTGTATTTTCTTCACATTTTCATGTTTTTTAAGAAGGGTGACAATTTGAGGTTAACTTTTCAGCCTGTGCCCACCTCAGAAACATGAGTGACTACCATCTGTGACCAGGTTTATTATGACTGTTGCTGGTTCAGCAAGGTGGAAGTTACCCTTTAGGTCAAAAAGCTTCAGTTTTGCATGCAAAGTGGTAATAGCATAGGGGCTTCCATGCTATTACCTAATTATGCCAGGTTCTCCCTGGAGTTTCAATGTATAGCAGATTCATCACATTATTGCTTATTATATGCCCTGCTTGAAACTTCTTTCACAGAGAGCGTGAAACCATTACAACATTAGCCGCTGTCTAGAGCTCTCGAGTTCTGGAGCTCTGTCCAAGTGCTGGAGATCCCCAATATGATGATGAAGGGAGCAGCAATCCAATAGTGGCATGACAAACAGGACACCTGTGGTAGTATTCCTGAATCTTGCGTGGTGGAGATGAGGAAATGGACAAAGAATAATCTTGCTCTCAGATATAATAGCAGAAGATGTAATAAAGCAAACTTATACCTGTTATTCTCAAGAGGTGAATGGTATTTTTGTCTCATTCCACCTTTCC
>NW_010431870.1:10482-20141 GCF_000710305.1 Buceros rhinoceros silvestris
TTCCCTACAAGACCTAGAAACTTGTCTTAAAGTTCACTTTATGGTTTATCCTTTCTTCTCTTGCTGAGGCTGGGACCAGGCTGAAGAGCATCAAGATCAGTTGCTTGATTTTCAGCAAGTATCTGTGTTCATGGTTCTGGTCTTGCTCTTCGTTGCAAGCAGTGGAAGCCTTGAGTAGGAGGAAACACAAGTCACAGGGTGGCAGTGGAATTTCTCCTCCACATGGAAATCCTAGAGAGTATCTGCCTGCCACTGTTACTTTAATTATATAGGATGATCCTCTGCCTTTTACACAGAAACTACTTGGAATTTGAAAGGAGTCTTGAGACTTTTGAGGACAAGCAGGTAAATTATAGTTATTACCAGTCAGCTATTTCAGGATTACTACCCTCTGAATAGCAAATCCCCCACCCCCATGAAACACAAACAATACAAAAAGTTTACTTGTCCTTCCAGAATTTTTCTGGCATTCAACTTTTAACTTGCAATTTCCAGCCCTTCACCTCAACTCTTTTTTTCACTTTGTAGAAAAAAGCAAATCATTACAGTTTCCAATATGTCAGACTAAGGTCCTGGAATTAAAAGACGCAGATACTTCTTCGGTTTCAGTAGGTTTTGATGTGTAAATGTGGAAAGTGGTTCTTTCATGTGCATGAAAGAGCTGAAGGATGCATATATCAAATCTGTACATTGTTGTTCTTTTATGGGAATGGGTTCCTAAACACTTCCCAACATAAAATGTCCTCGGAGCTTTCTCCACAGCATAGCTTAAGGTTGAGCTTGCATGGCTGCTCATAGTTTGGCTATGACTGGATAAGAAACTGGCTGGAAGGCCAGGCTCAAAGACTGGTGGTGAATGGAGTTCAGTCCAATTGGTGGTGTCCCCCAGGGCTCAGTGTTGGGGCCTGTTCTCTTTAACACCTTTATCAGTGATCTGGATGAAGGGATTGAGTGCACCCTCAGTGTTTGCAGATGACACCAAGTTAGGTAGGTGTGTCATCCACTTGAGATTCTGTTGAGGCTCTACAGAGGAATCTAGACAGGCTGGATCGATAAGCCGAGGCTCGTGGTACGAGGTACAAGAAGGCCAAGTGCTGGGTCCCTCACTTGAGCCACGACAATCTCTTCCAATGCTACTGGCTTGGGGAGGAGTGGCTGGAGCCAATGGAACATGAGCCAGCAGTGCCCAGGTGGCCAAGAAGGCCAATGGCATCCTGGCTTGTATCAGAGATAATGTGGCCAGCAGGAGCAGGGAAGTGATTGTCCCCCTGTACTGGGAGCACTGGTGAGGCCACACCTTGCGTATTTCATTCAGTTTTGGGCCCCTCACTTCAAGAAGGACATTGAGGTGATGGAGCCTGTTCAGAGAAGGGCAATGAAGATGATGAAGGGTCTAGAGAACAAGTCTTACGAGGAGTGGCTGAGGGTATTGGGATTGTTTAGTCTGGAGAAAAGAAGGCTCAGGGAAGACCTTGTAACTCTCTGTAACTCCCTGAAAGGAGGTTTTAGCAAGGTGGGGGTCAGTCTCTTCTCCCCAGTAACAAATGATAGGACAAGAAGAAATGGCCTCAATTGTACCAGGGGAAGTTTAGGTTGGATATTAGGAAAAAATTCGTCACTGAGAGCATTGTGAAGCATTGGAATAGGCTGCCCAAGCAGATGGTGGAGTCACCATCCTTGGAGGTGTTTAAAAGACATGTAGATGTGGTGCTGAGGGACATGATTTAGTGGTGACCTGGCAGTGATGGGTTAATAGCACTTAATGATCTTAACCAAAATGATTTTATGATTCTGTGACTGCCCAAGCAACCCCAGCACACGCTGAGAAAGGCTTGGCTCCCACATCAGTATCTAGAGGAACATGGGCTATATTCCCTCCTGCCACTGCTCTCCCATTTTATTCCTACCAAGGCAACATGTCCTCCTTGTTGGCATCCCAGAAGTGGGATGAGCATCTGTTCTTCTGAAAGTCATTGAAGAAGAAATAGGTTTGCTGTAACCACTATGCCTATGGTTTGTCCCAGTGTTCACCATTCTTCATTCTTTTAGTATAGCAGTTCAGAGACAGCGTAGATAGTCTGGTAGATGAGGAATCAGGGGTGTCTGCTGTAATTTGAACTTTCCGTGGTCAAATCCCATTGCTAACACATTGTAAGGAGCTGTTATGTTTGTATAAAGTTAGATGTGGAAGGAGTTATCAAGTGGCCACACGCTGTGATGAGTTTAAGAAGAAATATTTAATAATTCCCTTATTTGCTGAGTCCAATCTAGCACATGTACAGAACAAAACAGAGGTTATGTGAAAAAGTATTAGTAGATCCTGTAATTAAAAATGTTTTCCATGATCCATATTTAGATTACTAGTGGCACTGGAATCTTTCACTCCAGAACAAAAAAACCCCGATAGAGATAGAGATAGATAGAGACAGAGGGAGAGATAGAGGTAGAGGTAGATATATATGTGATATAAAAAATACTTGTGGAAATTATGCAGATGAAAACATGTGATCAGTTGCTCTGATGAAGTACATTCACATATGCCTTCATCCACTACCCATAAGCATGTTTGCCCGTTCAGAAACCCAGCTTCCCAGGGTTTGTTGTAAAATGCCAAAGATTTTCTAACATTTCATATACATTTTAATTCAACATGCAAGGGAGATTTTTCATTTCCCTACCAAAAGGAAGGTTTAACCCAGTCCTCTTGATGAGAAATGCACATGGTATATGACAATAAGCAATAAAATGGGGTGCAAACTGGGCCTATCTTCAAAATTAGACATCTCATAGGTACATGAGGCTCTCCATATTGGCCTACTTGTCTCTGATAAGGCAGATACTGTTCTGACTGTACTGCCGAAGCAAGCTCAATATGCACGTGGCTCTCCATCTTTCTAAGAAATGACTGAGCCGATTTTTAAGTGTGAATCACATTTGCTTGTAAGCTATCTGCCCTATCTCAGGCGTTTTCTTATGGCGTTCCAGAATCTCTAATCCATGTTTGAGGAATGTTAGGGTACCTGCCTGGCAGTTGCCGTTACTATCTCTTTAGGAACCAGTTGTTCATGAATTTGTCTAATCCTTGTTTGCTCCTACTGATACTCTCTACCTTCATAACTCTGGCAGCGAGTTTCAGAAGTCTAATACCCATTATGTAAAAAAACCCCCACCTTTACTTTTGTTTGTTCTGAACTTATCTTCTAGTTTCATTGAGTGTCCTCTTGTTACAATATTTCAGACCGCTAATAACAGTTCTGCAGTTGTTGCTGATTCACCTCGCTATATCCATCTCTTTAATGATTTTGTAAGCCTCAACTCAAGCATTTTAGTTCTCCTTTTCTGTGCCTCTCTGATTCATTACATCCTTCTTGAGCAGTGAAGACCAGAACTGCACACAGTACTAAAGGCATGTGGGGGACCCAAGTCTGTGTGAAGAGGCAGAATTATGGCCTGTGATGTGTTGTTAGTACCTGTGCTGGTGATACTTAATGTCTTGGATTTTTCTGGCAGCTGCTGCTCACTGAGCTGTTCGTGTCAGAGATGGCTCCAAAATCTCTTTCCCGAGTTGTAACTGCCAGTGCTGGGTGTAAACATAGGTCACTAGGTTATTAAACTTATTTATTACGCATGTGGTTAACTGCTTGCTCTGTTATGTGAGATCTTTCTCTGAGAACCTAGTATCGCCCCTGTGCTTGGACTAATTGACAACACCCTCCCCTCTCCAGACCATTGATGAAGAGGTTGAATGTAGCTGATCCTGACAGTGGCCTTTGGGGACTCCACTTCTGCCTCCTCTCTATCCCAAAAAGCAACCTTGAAGTCCTGCTTGCTGCTTCTAGTCCTTTAACCAGCCTTCAGTCCATAAAAAAGCCTAAACCTTGCAGCAGCTAAGTTTTTTAATAACTGTTGATGTAGAGTCTTATCAAAGGTGTTTTAAAAATTTACATAATGCTTTATCTGATGGATCACTTTTGTTCACATTCATCCTAACTCCCCTGTGGGCCACCACTGGGTTGGTAGAGTGGGATCCCTTTCTACAGAAGCTTTTGTTTCCCATTCTGCTCAGAAAGATACAGACAGACTCTTTTTATCCTTGCATCAGCTCTCAGCAGAGTTGCTCTTTTTAATGATAGTCACATACCTGCACTTTCCCACCTGCATACTCTCAGACTCAGGTGAATGCCATTTGGTCCTGGTAACAACCTTCTTGACAAAAAACTTCTCTATCTTGAAAATAAAAACTTTTTCCCTTCCTGTAATCCTCTAACATTTTCTGTTTCAAACATTATTTGGGGAAGTACCCCTGTGGGAAGCAGGTTGGGCTGTCCTTAGCTGTCATACTTAAGACCTGTCTCGCTGTGCTTTCTAGCTTGCACTGCGGTAGATCCCCGTGCCTCACAGGAATACCAAACAGGACCTTTGTTTGGTGTCTTGAATACTTCAGCTCCAAAACCCGCACCATTTCATGGCACGGCGCGTTCTGACTTGGTTCTGAAGTAAATTCCAAGCATTAAGCTGTTTGTTCAAGTGGCTGGGGCAGACAATCAGATTTGAAACATTTGTTAATCTCTTATATGAGAGGGTCTGCCTGGGACATAGTCAGCTCCATCTAGTCTTCAGAAATGTGCTGACCCAGTCTAAAATTTTGTGAATGTTTCACTAAAAGAACAGTGGGGGTTTTTTCTTCCTTGTTTTGCTTGTTTGTGTATTTTTGGGAGCACGCCAGTTTTATTGACCTTCTGAGGGCTCCCTCCTCGCATGAATAAATCATACAATGGAGATCTTAGCTGAGAAGAAAGAAACACAAGAAGAATCTTCATTGCTGGCCTGAAACCTTATAAGGAGACTGAGTTCAAGTGATGATGTCCTTCAGAGGCTGAAATTTGCATGCTAACCGAGATTTAAGTGTACACTCATCTACACCCATTATATATGCCCAGAAATCCTCAGGAGGCAGAACCAAGGACAGGAGTGCAGTTCCCATTGCCACACGGCCTGAAGTGGGGTCCAAAATATTTTTGGACACAGCGCTGGAGTAGAAATTAGGTGCTTGCCCAGAAACAACATCAGCACACACAGACGGTGCCACAAAGGCTGCATTTCCATGTGGCTGCAGTCCTGTGGCGAGCCTGGGAAAGGGAGACAGGACTGAAAGGCTGGGCACAGGATCACAGTCTTATTGCCTAGGCAGGCATTTGTCCTCTGCCAGCTTGTGCTGTGAAGGGCCTGAGGTCTCCTGAACCTTTTGCTGACTGGATGAAATCAGCACTTTTTCTGGCTACAAACAGTCCTTCAGATGTGGGCATTTTTGGGATTGTCAAAACCTCTTAGATGACGTGGCTGTGCATGTGTTAGCACTATTTGATCCAGTCTGTAAGTGGGTGGGAGGGAGCTGAGAAGCATCTGAAACATTTTGAAGAAGAGTGTAGGTAACAGAGGGTTAATCTGTTTTCCCGTGAATGTCTGCTTTCTTATGCCCAGTGTACGCTCAGTTTGTGCAGTGCCTTGGCAGAGCAGCCCAGACCTGCTCGCGCCACAGTCAGCATTTCGCCTTCCCACTCCTCCGCCTTTACACCCCCTCGAGCGTCCCCTTTTTTGAGCTTCACCGCCAGAATCTTCTCCAAAGGTTGGTACAGCAGGTTCTGGGTGTTTGGAGGCTCGGTTTCCATGGCAGCCGGGCTCCTCTGCTTCCAGACTGCAGCTCAGGAGGAGACAGGAGGGAGAGCAAGAGAAAGTCATTAAATGTGCCAATTAGTATGCAGGGCCAGAGCCACCAAGGCAGGCAGGCAGTGCTCGAAAAGGCGGTCATCGGTAGGGCTGCCCTGGCTGAATGGCTACAGCAGGCAGGAGCTGAAGGGCAGCTGCCCCTGCCTGGGGCAGCAAAGAGGGTACCACACCGGACACGTACCTGCCGTCTTAGAGATGACGTCTCCGGTGTCATTCCCACCCTGCAAGCTAAATGCCCCAGAAACAGGGAAGCCCCTAATTTCCTACTGGGGAGGAACAGGGACAAAAATAAAGCGTCTGAAATTTGTTCATTTGATAACCAGTGTTATCATGGTGACACTCAGGTGGAGTTCTGCAGAGAGGGTAAGGAGAAGGGCAACTTAACTGAGACAAACAAACGTCGTTTTCTCTGCTGCCACTTAGCTTGCAGCATATGGCAGGACATGACTTTTAGAAGAGGTGCAGCTTGGAGACCAGGGTGCATTTTCACGGGAACAGACAACAGGGCTCTGCTAGATTCCAGTTGTGATGCTGAGCAACGTGCTGCCCCCTCCCATAGAGCAACCAGTTTCTGTTGGACATGGTCTTTTTCTTCATTTCTTGACCTAGTCTGTTCGTGGGGTTTGGGAGGTTTTTTTGGTTGTTGTTGTTTGCTTCCCCGCCTCCTCCTCCCCCCAGATTTCTCTGTTCTGTTAAATGGTTGCACTATTTTGTCTTCGGTTGATAATGTTTCAGTCAGAGCTTCATTTATTTTATGCAGCTGTACAGGAGCCATAAATGTTTTTGCGACATTTCTGAATAAACAGTTCAATGTAACAGTCAGGGATTGTTAGAGAGATTGTTTCTGTTGTGATATAGACATGCTAAAATATTTACTCTATAAAAAGAAAGCATATCTAAGTATCTAGGATATTAACAGATGCTATTTCAGATTTTTATTTTCTTTTTAACAATTGCTATTGACTTTCTTCCATCATTTCACTTTCCATGGAAAGAACCTGCATTGGGAAATTTCAGAAGGATTTGCTTATTAATTCATCATTTCATCGTTTCTTGGTTTTGTTTAGGCTGTAAGATAATCCATTCCCTTCCCAATATATGTTTGTTCTCTATAGGACGTTTTAGTGCTTTATGTGGGATCCTGTTTTTTTAAGATATGGTTTATTGCTCTTGTGTGAAGCTTTGTTGGGTTTTTCCTGTGAATCTCTGTAAAACATGCCTTGCCTCGGTGCAGATCTTGAGTGTCTGAGTTGTATGTGGAGCAGTTTTGAGCAGGGGAAATATTCCTCCAGGAGTTCCTCCTGGAAGAGACAATGGAAATAATTTAGAGACTAGTGGTATTGCATTAAGCTGCTCCTCATACCCCTGCCGGGCTCTCACCATGCCAAACTACCCAGGGCCTGAAACACACTGTGAATCCCCTGGGTGTTGGGCTCCTTCATACTCAAGTTGGTGCCACTGTCTGCAAGAAACTGCCTTCCCGAAGCTTAACGGTCACTTCCACCTCCCAGCCCTACAGAAGCAGACACTGCTGTGATTCTTTTTAACAGACCTCTCTAGCTATTTGTTTTACCTCAGAAAGAACCTAGAGGACTCGCAACATCAAAAAACATGCTGTAGAATGAGTGACCTAAATTGAGTATCAGTCGGGTTTTATTTTTAATTAACTGAGTACATTTTGTTATAAGTTTCCGTTCAAAGTGAAATCTTTTGGAAGCATCTGGCTGGTTTGTTTTGCTGGAAAATACCAACATTTTTAATTTCAAATTTTTTTTTTTTTGCTTAAAACTGCTTAAAAAATATTTCATTTTGTGAAAATATTCATGTGCCGCAATCAAAGGCATTTCTAAACATCAGTAATTCTCACAAAGAGCAGAGCTTTTTTTTTCACCACTGTGGTTTTGTTGAATAGACTAATAAGACAACTGTAAGTAGCCTAAGGAGAAGTTCATATAAATCAGTTTGGATTTCCTGGGAAAGAGAAATTCAAGGGGAGACTTTCTCAGTCCAGAAAATGTAAAAGGTGAACTTTTCTGCTGCCTTGCTGAGTCTTATTCTGCCTATCCCATCCTCACACTCTGCTACTTCTGAATGTATTAACATGATAGTCAGAAGTTACTGTGATTCTTCTATCGACCAGTCCTTAGATTAAATATAATCATCTCTTCCTTTACAGAGATAATTATTCTCTCTTCCTCTTTGTATTGGCAATACGGAACAAAAAGGTCTCGGGCTCAGTTCCACATGGACTGCTTCTGGATGACAGTGCACAATACAAAAATACTATCCATTTCCTTAGAATAGTAGAAGAAGGTTGAATTCGAGACCTACATCCCAGCTCATACTTACAGATGCATCTCGATGTTTCATTTAAGTTAGTGCATTTTTCCTCTTTCTTTGCATACATAGTACCTATTATTCTCATAATTTATATTAACAGTGATAGTATTTTTGAGTATTAGCATCAAATATTAGATTTTAAATGTCATTATATATTAACAATATTCTCAACTTTAATGATAAGTTTTTCCCATTATTGTATCGTGCTAAAATTAATTATTCTGGAGATGTCTTTGTGGCAAGTAAGTTGTAGTGATTGACATGCATCCCAGTGTTAACAATCAGCAGAAAGTATATAGTAGTTCTTCCCTTGCCCTCCAGATGACAGCAACATGAGAGACTTACATGGCATGGCCTTGGCATCACCCCACGGAGATTAATTTCATCCTTAATGCTAAAGCATGATCACTTGGACAGAAATAATGAATATATTTATAGGCACTGAACTCGCCAGTTATGTATTTCAACTTAGGCTTCTCAGAGAACAAGGACATGGGTAGTAATGATAAAGGATCATTGGCCCGGTGTTAGACACTGCAGATGAAATTCCTTGGTTCAAACGCAGAATAACCAAAAGCTGTACTTCTGCTGCAAGACAGAATGCAAATGCATTAACTGCTCTGGAGCGAACAGCTCCCTGTAGTGGCAGACATACGCCCAAGACCCCTGGAAATTTGAGGTCAGTCTGTGTGCTCTGGTTCTCTCCCCAGACATCTGCTTGAGTTTCACCTAGGGGTTTTGCCCCAAGAGGATGTGCTCCCTGCGCAGGGGAAAGCCATATATCTGGTGGTGACAATGAAAAGCCTTTCTGACAGCTGCTCGCAACATGTGAAATCCTCCAGGAGGCAGTGGAAGTTTGCTTGTCTCCTGCCAGTAAGGGCCCATGGAGTCCTGCAGGACAGTGGAAAGCTGTCTTTGTGTTCTCTTAAAGAAGGTACCAGCTCTGCCTTACTCTCCTTTGTTCCCTACTGTTCTCTTGAGGAGGAAAACAAATTAGCAAGGACACTGCAGTTTTTGTGTCCTACATGCTGGAGAGGTGAAATGATGCTTACTGTTCTTATTCTGAATATTGTGTTCTTTCCACCAGTGCTCATTCTCAATTCTGCTTTTGCTGAAGCAGAAGGGGGTTGAGGCATCTCGTAACTTGGCAGTGTTTTGACCATAGGTCACCTTATGCAGGAGGCTGTTAATATTACCGGGTATTTACTGAAATAACTGAAAGACACATGCAAGATTAGGGCTGAAAGAGTCTTCCCAGGCTTCAGACTTCCCCTTGCATAAGGGGACTGAGCGCACTAAGGAAGTCTACGTGGGACGTAGTGCTCACTGGTGTCTGCTTGTGTGCCTGCTTGTTAGAGACACTTTGCAATAGACAAGAGGCTGACTGATCATCGCTGCCTTCATGCTCTGATCTATGGCTGTGACATTTTGATTTTTTCCCAGTTCCTGTTCACTCTCTGTGCTCCTCCCATCCCCACACCCTCTCTTGCCTTCTGTTGGTATTCACTCTGATTCTTTTCCCGGTTCCCCAGAGCAAGGCTGTTGAGTTGTTGCTTTGTTTAGTAGGTGCTGCTTCATTAAATTGCTCCTGC
>NW_010431870.1:20258-37880 GCF_000710305.1 Buceros rhinoceros silvestris
CGCAAAGAGGTCCTTATTTGAGTAAGTGCCCATCACAGACAGTAACCCATATTACGCTCATTTGAAAAGGAAAGTTCTTCCTTGCTTTCTCTAGAGTCAAGACAATAACTTCCTACTGCGGTTGTTGTGTCAGACCTGTCACAGGAGGACATGGATGCTGGGAAGTTGCTTGGCCTTAAACAGTAAGAAGTCAGACATAATTTTGTTCAGGAATCGACAGACTTAATTCCTGTCTGATAGAAGCATGGTTTCTATTGGCTCACATGTGATATACTCATCTCTTCAAAACAGGTAGAGAAAGTACATGTAGCCTTAGTTTTGGGTTTCAAATGGCTAACTCCCACTTGAATGTTTTTCCTTAGCTTAACAATTGTCACAGAAGCCACCTCTTTCTCCAGCAAAGGTGACTTACTGACTGTAACAGTGCAATCTCAGTAAGAGTGAAGTACTCTTACCAAATACAGTGCGTTTACTATCATGCTATCAACATTGTCCTATGTAACTAGATTGCATTAATCGCATTCCTTCACTACCTAGTTCATGGTTGAGACTTGTGTGACACTCATTTCGCAGTGGGTTTCCAAACTCAGAATCATTATGGTGGGAGGAAGATCCTTTCAGGAGAAAACTTAGTAGTGCATCTGCTTTTTGTTAACAAAAACCCCTTAGCTAGCTCAATGACTGGAGTGTCTTGAAGGGAAACGCCTATCTGGCAGAGAGGAAAGGAAAATAAATAGTGGCTGCAGATGAGTTATGGGGTCAAGGCTAATGGGAACCCCAGAACCATCCCCTTCCTGTAGGTCACAGTGAACCATAAAATGAAAATATCCTGATGGATATAAGATCCAGGGATGCTTTCAGTGGAAATAACCACAGAGGCTAGAATGCAGGGTTAGGTGAAGGTGACTGCCTAATATACAGGAAGAATAATAGATTTGCCTGGCAAGAAAACAAAGAAATCTATATACCGAGGCCTGAAGCACATAACGTTTTAACAAGACCGTCACTGAGTGGACTTGATAATACTCTGTGAGGATTATCCTAAACATGTCCAAAGGTTATTATAAAGTAGCATGACTTTGAGAGGAAATGCAGTCTTTATGGAACAATATTTCAAAAGTTTTCATCTCAAGCAAATGAAAAATATTCTGAAGTTCAGAGACTCGCTATTAAGGCTATAGTAACTCACCACCATGTAACCAAGTTAAACTGCAGCTGCTATGGTGAAGCCATAGCATTTGTATGGCTTCACCATAGCAGCTAGAAAAAGTGTTATTATTATGTACGACATACTGCAAGGCTGTGTAGGAGCCTCGGGTAAGTCAGGAGTTCATTGACATAGGCATTGTACAAGCATAGGTCAAAAAACTAGTGCCCGCCTAACTTAAATATGAACCATTTTAGCACCAGATTTTCACAGAGATTGATCTAGGAGTCTCAGCTGGAGGTATTCCTGAACTGTCTAGAACACTGGAGCTGTGAACAATCTCAGAAAACCCCAAACTAATTGAAATGTGATGTCTTAACAATATGAAACATTAGTTTCCTACTTGGCTTATTTTGAATGTCTGCAGGACCTCCTGGAATCTAGGCAACTCAGATCTGAGAAAGCTGCATGTAAGGTTTATAAGGAAGATTGTACACTTCACCCACACTTTTAATAATAGAGATCTCAAAAAATGAAGTTACTGTCCTAACTACTTTGGTGTAAAATTGCAGCCTGTTTTTTTTTTTTTTAAATGGGGCTTTTGACCTTTGACCTAAGTTTTATTGCAGATCCTACTTTTATTTGGGTAGTGAAACTGAAAATACATTTATGTGTTTTTATAGTATTAGAGTTATTTATAGTATATTATAGCAGTGCAACAAACAAAGGACTCAATGTTTAATAGGATTTTTATCCATCTGAAGAGGAAGGTGAGCATGCATGAGGAAGGAACCATCTCAACCCTGCATGGTTACAGTAAGGGGTTGCTTCATCCTGGGAGGAGGCAGAAGATTTTCCAGAATGCTCTCTTGGGGCACTCCAAAATGTGTGAGGGAAAAGCAGAGAGAGCAGGTGTATTTGTGGGTTTCTTTCCCACCCACCTCTTCTCCTTTGTCCACACACCACGAGCACTTGTTGAAGGATGCGAGGAGTACGTTGCACAATCTGTGTTGTGGTGAGGAAATACATATGTGCCCTTACTGAAATGCAGCAATGATGGTGAGAGACCTAAATACCTTCAGAGATCGCTGTGATCTTTCTCTGCTCCCCAGGATCACCTATTAATGAGCAAGTTCAACAGGCTTTCTGTCAGAAAGCTAAGCCTCCACACTGACAACGTGTCATCGTGGATTCAGCCAAGGAAATTGTAGGAGACATTTCTTACTAGACTGACACCTTATGTGAATACTCGCATGTCAGGCCATCTTCTGCCCGTGTTTTGGAGGCAGAAGGAAAGATGCTTCAGCATCACAGGCAGAATTTACAGCTCAGTATCAGTGTTAAATGCAATCATGTGAATTCAAAGAGCCTTTGTATATGCAACGTGGTATAATGTTTCCCAAATAGAAAATGGCATCGCTGATGGTAGAGACCGGCACTGAAAAGAATTAAGAAATAAACCCCAAACCAAATAGTAAACCAAAACCCAGATTTGTGGTTCCAAGCCCACTGCTGGTCTAAATTGTCCCTTCATACCAGTGTAAAAACTCAGCCAAGAGCTGTCAAATGATTTCATCACTGCTTGGGCTATACTTTGGCTCTTGTGTCCTAGAAAAATATTTTAAACGTGGCTTGAGGAATAATTCTACATATTAATTTGCTAAGAAAAATTCAGAACTTCGCAAGCTCCATAGGAATGATTAACTTGTTTGTTTGGGTTTTTTATAATAGCAGTTACCGGTATTTTTAATAATCATATTGCCTTTTGTTTGATGGATGCCTCATTTCAGTGCAAATGCATATTTCAACTAAAGACTGTGATACTCTGTCCTGGATTTGGCTAGGATAGGGTTAATTTCCACAGCCAGGGTAGCCAAACTGAACCAGCCAGTAGGATATTTAATACCATATTGACATCCTGCACAGTGGATACATACATAATGGGGTGCTGGTGGGCAGTGCAGGCGGTTTCAAACAGTGGCGAGGCACAGCTCAGCTCAGCTTGGCAGCGGCAGTAAGCAAGGCGTTGTGTATCACCTGCTCTATTGTTGTTTCCTTTCTCTGTGTGTAGTTTCAAGTAAACTCTCCTTATCCTAACCCACTCAGCTTTACCGTGCATTCTTCCACACTGCCCCAGAGGGGTAGGAGTGAGAGGGTGGCTGTGTGGTGTTTAGTTGCCAGCGGGATTCAAACCACAACCTGCTGCCATGTGGTGTACCTTAACAGAAACACTTCTGTGGCTCAGGAGGGAGAAGTAAAGCTACAAACCAAGCTCTGTTGCTCCCCTCTTCTCCTGTGATGCAATTTGGCAAGAACAATAGAGCTCAACGTGCTACATTAACCTACAGTAAATTTGAAAATAATGTGGTTTTCAGTAAAATAAATATGGGAAAAGGTTGTGATCTCTAGTACTTGAGAAATAGCTTTCAGTCTTGACACTGAGAGTGGAGATTTCCTGGTGAACACAGTCTGGCTTGTGTGGTATGACACTTGGCTTTCAGAGACTGCAGTCGAGTAACTGCTACTTGTTGATACTGTCTTGTGTAGTTTAGCAAGCAGCTCATCACATTACACCTCAAACACCCTAAAAAATCAAACAGAAGTTAGGATTTCAGCTGCGGGACAGACTTTTAGAGGCAGTTTTCCAGTGATATTAGAGGTTATTTTTAAAACCTCCTTGGATCTGATAGTCCAAACTGCCTGGGATTAATATAAACATCAAATATGGTATTTTGTAAACTTTTTGCTTTGAAAATAAGAAAGGCAATAGCGGTAGTTCATCAATATTTCATTGCACAATTGTTTTGCTATTGACTTGGACACATTAGATGATCGTCCCAGAGCCTGTGAAGATTTTAACATGAGTTGTTCCAGCTGCTTGTCTGCTGGTACCTGATACCTCTTTATCCGCTGGTGCAACCAGCAGGCACTGAGGTATGGAAATAGTGGTAGAGTACAAGTGAGTGATACAGTGACGATATTCTATAAAACAGAACACAGGACTTCACAGGAGCTCAGTACTCTGAGTTGCAAGTTGTGCTGCTGGAGTGATCAATAATTATGCTATGGCATAGCTTGATGTAGCGAATTAGGAGAATACAAGCTGTGTAGAGAGGAGAGGCCCTCTGTTTTCAACATGCCAAGTCTTCTCTGGCTGACAGTAATCCTATCCACTTTTCCACCAAGGTCCTAAATTCCCATCTTCAGAAAAGAATCTAGATGTCCACTGAATTCATTGTTCAAGTTGCCTTTCCTTTCAGTTTACCGCCTTTTCTTATCACTTAGATTATCATTTGTTCTTCAATAATTGCAAGTTTCCTCATTTTAAATGAAAAGAAATTACATTTTAAAATAATAGACTTTATTTCTTCATTCATACACACTTCATTCTGGGACACCAAAGAGCTGTAATCCATTACTTTGCAGTGATGCAGATTTCTGCTCAGTTAACTTCTGTTGTGTCCCTCTGATAGGGGACATTTCTTCTAATCACAAATGTGAATCATGTCACCTTCTTCATAGCTCTTACCTCCAGGGCACTTCATCTTCCTTTCTTGGAAGCGTAAGTATCTAAATGTAGTAACTACTGCAGTTCTTTAATTATCCCTTCTATTTGGTTAACCCAGGTGATACTTGTTGTGTAAAACACAATACATACGGTTTCTATATCCTTTCACTTCGGTGTTTGAAAAGGCCTTTGAAGTAGGTCAGTCACATATTTAATTCCATGCGGTATCTCTCCTTCATTCCACCCTTTTGGCAGGATCGTTTCTGGCCCTCCGTAAGCATTGCTGAGAAGTTTGATTGAGAACTGCATATTGCAGTGCATGGCCCATCTACATAGGAACATAGGAACAGCTTCTCCTAAGGCCCCTCTAGTCCAGGATCCTGTCACAGTGTGTAACAGTGCGGGGTAGTATGAAAACAGGGTAAGCACATATTAATGTGTGTAATTAATTAATCAGGTACTCTCTTAGCCTCCAACACTCTGCAGCTCAGAAGCTTCCTGGGCCAGAGATGGTATCTTTGTGTTTGATAGCCCTTGTCAGATTTTATCCTCCATGAGTGTGTTTTATCACTTTTTGATCCCAGATAAGCCTTGGGGATTGGCAGTATCTTGTGGCAGTGAGATCCACAAGCAACTGTACATTACGTTTGTGTGTTGTGAACCTGCCATTTACAAATTCCGTTTGTTGTCTTCTACTTCTCGCATTATGTGAAACTCTGAGTAATTGGTCTTTCTTCATCTTCTCCATACAGCTCATGGTTTCACAGAGACTAATGAGAATAATTTTATCTCCAGCCAAACATAATTGATACACAATATTGAACTGATGTTGCACAACTCAAAAGAGAATTTACAGTGTAATAAATGTTGTTCTAGATATTGTTTCAGTTTTTTGACAAAACCACTGGTAGAATTAAGTAAGAGCTTTAGACATAAGCCTCTTTGGAATAGAGATTAACTAAAGCAGTGTTAAAAGTGAAAATTAAAAGACACAACTTTAGCTGTTGGTTAATAATCTGCCTTATTTCATAATTCAGTAACCTCAGGTGCTCTAATGGTGTGGCTTGTTATGACTGTGAAAATAATATATTGCTTTTCTGCAAGTGGGCATGCAGGACTGATGATGTTTTAAGAGGAGACATTGACTTTGTCTGCAAGGCCAGGGCATGGAAGAAATGAAAATAACAATTATTGATTTTTTTCTTGTGCTGAGAGAAAAATTTGCCAGCATTTGATGAGGGGGAAAGAGCAGATGTTCACCCAGAGAGGCGAGGTTTTCAGTTTTGGCAATAAGACATGATAATTTTTGCAGAGAACATTTTTTTTTTTTTTGCAGTTATATCATTCTGAGATGGGGAAACAAGTCAGAAGACCAAAACAAAAATAGCAAAAGCTACCCTGAAATACTGTAATACTGCATTTATACAGGATGCTATTTTAGGAGGGTCTGAACAAATGAATCAAAAGGTGTAGCTTGGTTCCAGTTCAACAACCTAAGATCTAGTTGTGTAAAAGAAACTGAGTATATGCTTGTCACACGACAGTTAATTTAAGCCTGTGCTGAACTGTGTGCTGCTTTCAAGTATATCACCCTGAACTGCAGAAGGTCTGAGATCAGCAGGGCTCTGGAGAGATGCAGCAGTCAAGTCTGACAGGCCACTGGGCCGGATCAGAGCTGAAACCCATGGGTTAGTCATTCAGGTTCATTGGGCTCATGAAGTAAAAAGATTACTTTTATCCTGTTGGCAGAAAAAGCATCACTATTCTTTAGAGAATATACAAAGCGCTGTGACACATTACTGCAATGTCACTCTGTGAATCGTGGGAACCTGGGAACACTGAACATAAATGAGAAAATAGATGAGGAAGTCTGTTTTCCAAGGCTATGCAATTGGTTGCTGTGCTTTTACTGCGTGAATTCAGAGTAATCAACCTCTTAAAGACAGAAACTGGAAAAAATGGGGGAATGGTTATGTAACACTATGACTGCAAAAGCTGGGGGTTGGATTTGACATCTTTTCCAAGAGTGCTGGAGCCTCTCCAAATACGGCCACCAGCACTTAGCAAGAAGAGAGATCACTCCCTGTTCCAGCAAGTCCCTGTTCTGTCCTTTGGTCAGCCCCTGCAGCACCCTATGGCATGGCTCTGGAGCCCCAAAGCCCTCTGTCATACTCTCAGCACCTCAGCCCCCAGTGCTGCTGTGGTAAGACCGGGCTAGCATGTATTGCAGAAATATGGCAAATCCATTCAGCCCTCCCTCTTCATGGTACAAATGAGTAAGGCATGAACTTAGTGTGAATTGGTTGAGTGGTCGTCTTAGCAACATTATTCCTTGTGCCTTTTCCAGCCCATGGCTTGCATCATATCTGTGCAGCACAACATGCAGCCTGTTTTTTCCCTGTCTCTGTAGGCTGGCTTCTCCTGTCTTCATCCACAGCCTCCTGTTCCCAGCAGGAGCACAAGGCTTCATTTGCTTATTCATTGGTAGAGGGCGTATGCATTTGCTCACGAACATGTAGTAAAAGGACTTTGGGTTCCTCTGGCAGTTCAGCGGTATAAGTTGAATCAGTGACCAGAGCAGGGTATCAACAGATGCATTTATAAATGGCACAGGGAAAGGGCAGTGATTGCCTGCCTTTAGCTTGATGACCGTCAGCTGAGGCTTCTCTCTGTATCAGTAATATTAATGGATGGATGGATGGATGGTGCAGGCCATTGGACAACAGAAATCAGCTTCTACAGAATTCCGTGCTACAGGCCTGATTTCTTTCTTAAAATTGAAGTTTCTGCATTAGACAAGCCTCACCATTTCCTAGTGCCTGTGAAGCAGGATATGGAACATTTGAAGCCAGAAGGTGAACACAGTGAACTTCAGCAAACTGTAGAATTAGATACCCTGCTTCAAGGCTAAGACATGGTGCTTCTGCAGCAATCCTTGGAGCTTGACATTTGCAAATAGATGAAAAAAGTGTTCAAGGTCAGCTTATCTGGCACCTTCAAAGTGCTTAATTCATGTAAAAGATGAACACTGGAAGTGGTGACAAGTGGAATGACATTGTATTGTTAGAAGTGCAACATTTCATACATGGAACAGCGTGGTGGTTTCCCCTTAGCAGTGCTTCTTTTGGAGAACATCATAGTTCACTAATCTGGCATAGCAGCCTCCTCCCTGTGGATAGTTTGTGCACTGCAGAAGCTAATTCACCAGGCTTTCTGCATTAGATTCTAGCCTCATATTGCTAGTAAAAACAACTAGTGAGCATAATACAAGGGTACAGCTGGGCTAGGGAGTGCTTGCTTTTATAAACTGACATCTGGAAGCAAGTACTACTTAAGTACTAGGAAGGATCTGTGAGAAGTGCAATTCTAAATAAAATGAACCATCATCATGCAGTTGCTTTCAGGTAAGCATCAAGAAAATGCACCCTGCTTTGTATTTGTAAAATGTTCGTTTTGCAGCATTTTTACAGCTACAGTATGGGTTTTAAAGTGATAGTGTATTACGTTAAATCTGCAGTGCTTTTAAACTTGTCATAACCTTGGCTAGATTGAATGTAAAGGGCTTCTTTACCTGCAACTGTAGTCTTAGCACACAAACAATTTAAAATTACGTGTGTCAAGCAGCACTGCAGTTCCAGTGTGCATAGCAGGGACTTTTTTTTTTATAGAATCATAGAATCATCTGGTTGGAAGAGACCTCAAAGATCATCGAGTCCAACCGTTGCCCCTGCACTGCCAGGATCCCTACACCACGTCCCTCAGCACCAGATCCACACGGTTTTTAAACACTTCCAGGGATGGGGACTCTACCACCTCCCTAGGCAACCCGTTCCAATGCTTAATAACCCTCTCTGTAAAGAAATTTTTCCTGATATCCAACCTAAACCTCCCCTGGCGCAACTTGAGGCCATTCCCCCTCGTCCTGTCATTCTCAATATGGGAGAAGAGATTGACCCCCACCTCCCTACAGCTTCCCTTCAGATAATTATAGAGAGCAATAAGGTCCCCCCTGAGCCTCCTCTTCTCCAGACTGAACAGTCCCAGCTCCTTCAGCCGCTCCTCAAAGGACAAGTTCTCCAGACCCTTAACCAGCTTTGTTGCCCTTCTCTGAACCCGCTCCAGCACCTCAACATCCTTCCTGAAGTGAGGGGCCCAAAACTGGACACAGTATTCAAGGTGTGGCCTCACCAATGCTGAGTACAGGGGGACAATCACTGCCCTGCTCCTGCTGGCCACACTGTTCTTGATACATGCCAGGATGCTGTTAGCTTTCTTGGCTGCTTGGGCACACTGCTGGCTTTATCCTGCGGAATGCTGATGATATCTGAGAGCTGTGTAATACCTGCATTTTTTATTAAAGCATATGCAGAAGACACCCTTTTGAAGCATTCGGCACCTTTAAAGTTTGGTCAGTGTAGTCACGGTTTCCTTCATTGGTCTTTCTTGGAACACACCCCTCAGCCATGCTGAGAATTTGTCAACCATAGCAGAAAGGCACTCCACCTCTCTTCACTGCTGTTACGGCACAGCTGTGGGTGCTGGGACTCAACAATCCATTAAAGGTAGAAAGAAGCTCACAGCTGCCTGGCAATGTGTTTCAGGCAACCTGTGAACAGTGGTGTCAAGTCCCAGGCTTCAGTTCAAGAAAGCTCTGAAGCATGTGCTTCATTTTAAGCATGTACCTAACACAGCCCTTAATGTTCTTCTGCACTGAGGGAGTGTTGACTCAGTAACCCCTGATCATTAACAGAGGAGGAAATGAGCATTTAGAAAAAGTGCCTTTGGCCAGTCCCTGACCTGTGCCTTTAATGTGGCTGAACTGAAATCTGAGTTGAAACTGAAGGTGCTTTTGGGTAGATGCTCAGCCTGCCGCTGTGATGCTCACGGTGTTGCACAGATATTCTGTCTTCATTGCAATGCTGTCTGGCAAGAAGAGCACCCTTTATAATACTTTTATTGACACTTTGCAAGGCATTGAATATTATCTTCACAAAGGTGCTAAGGCGTTGGAAGGGACTTTGCCTAAAATTATTTTATTGGCAATGAGAGGTGGAGAAATGTCAGGACTTCTTATTCCTAGGCAAATACTCTGCCCAGTTGTGGTTTAAGCCCATCCATCTGACAACGAAGCACTAAGCAGCCACTTGATCACTCCTACCTCTCCCCCGGTGGGATGGGGAGGAGAAAGCACAACAACACAACAAAAGGCTGGAGAGTCGAGACAAAGGACAGGGAGGGCTCACTCACCAATTATGCTCACAGGCAGAAGACAGACTGCATTTGGGGAAACAAAATCAATGTAATTTAAACAAAATCACCACCAACTCACCAACTGAATCAGAGCAGGATGGTGATAAATACAACCAGGTCTTAAACGGACCTTCCTCCTGCCCCTCCCCTCTTCCCGGGCCCAGATTTGCTACCTCCTCCCACCCAGCAGCAAAGGGAGGCAGGGAATGGAGGATGCAGTCAGTCCCAGTCTGTGCCATGTTGTTTCTGCTGCACTTTCATCCTCAGAAGGAGAAAACCCCACAGTCCTCCTCTACACCAAAATGTGCAGTGTCCCTCCCACGGGAGATAGTCGTCCATGAACTTCTCCTGGCAGTGTCTATGGGTCCCTTTCATGGGGGCTATGACCCTCCCAGTAATGAACCACTCCAGCGTGGGCTTCTCTCAAAGTCATGGACTTCTTCAGGAGCAGTCCCCTGCTCCAGCATGGGGTCCTTCATGAGATTCTTCTCCGCTATTGAACTCTAAGGGCTGCAAGGTCTCAGCCTGCTGTACCACTGAGTACATATGGCTGCTCCAGCGTGCCTCTCTTCCTCCTACCTCACTGACATCCCTGTCTGCCTAGTTGTCTCTCTCCTGTTCCGCTCCTCTCCAAAACAAAAGAGCTCCCAAAACAAAAGAACCCGCTCAACTGGGTTTCCCTTCTTAAATATGTTGTCACAGATGCACTGATTTGTCTCAGCCTTGGCCAGAGGAGGGTTTGACTTGGAGAAGGGAAAGTTTCTCAAAGCTTCTTACAGGAGCCGCACCAGAAACCACCTTCTCACCTACCAAAACCCTGCCGGACACAAACCCAAAACACCAGTGAAGTAGTTCACCTTCAAAGACAGAAATGGACTTTGTTCCAGGCAAGGCGGTGTGGGAGGAGCACCAAAATGCTCTGTGACTGGTGCCTATCTGTCAGTCTAACTCTTGGTGTCAATATTGGTCAGTCAGTCTTGCTGGACTACAAAGAGAGACGGCTAGGTCTGTGATGTTACAGATCAGTTCATCGCGGAACTATCATTTGGTGGCCATTTATCATCACTCTCTAGGTGTGTCATTTGTTTTACTGAATGACATCAGAAACTCAGCGTAGAGTCCTTCCACAAATACACTGTGGTTCTGTAGCAAGGAGCCATGGGAAAGGGAAATATGGAGAATGGGATTTTTTTAATTGCTTTTTCAAAATCTCTTGATGTGAGATGTGACAAGTAAGAAAAAAATAGAGACACGTATTTTATTGTTTGTAGCTTTCATTAAATTTTAAGGCATGAGTCAAAGAATTGCTGAAAAGAACCAGTAGCAGAGGCTGTATGATGAACAGATCTAAGAGCCATTTTAATATTTGATGAGACCAAAAGCTTCTCATCACTAACCATCTTTTAATGGCACTTGCCCTTTGTCCAAGTGTATGGCTGCGTGTTTCTAGGGAGCTAACTTTTCTGACTTTCTAATGAAATACCTCTCAAGATAGGGGTTAAAGTGGAGGTTTGGAGCTGTAGTTGCCATGTCAGTTTAGGTAATGATACGGTGGGAAACTGAAGCTTTGTTTGCATCTCAGAGTGTTCTTGTGTTACTTTAAACTCACCACATTGAGTGACTTCTCAGTCAAAGATGATTAAAAACACTGATGCATGGAGCCTTACAGCCAGTCTGCCTGCCAGAGGGGTAAACTGTAACGTGGAGACAAATGGGCCTAATTGAGCAAAGCACTTAAAAGTGTGTATCCATCCTCTGTCAATGGAGTGCTCGCGTGTATGTTTTTAAGCTAGGCGGAAAGCTGCAGCGATCGGGTGCTCTTTTGAATGGCTCTGAAAACTGTGCACAGCAAGCGGCAGTGAGTCAGAAGCAAATCCACAGAATAGCCAGGATGTGAAGTTGGGAGCCCTGCCTTTAATTTGGCATCCCAACAAAAACCACTTCTCCGTTGCTTGCGTGACATCTCATGTAGAGGGAGGAGGAGAAGAGCCTAATAATAGACCAGGTCTAGGAAAGTTTTAGTGTAGCTTTCTGTTTTTATGGAGTCAGTAGCAAGAGTCAGCTTGTGGTAATGCATGTGAGAGGGTTGAGCTCTCACAGCCATAGCTGTGTTTTTGGTATGCTGCGCTAACACTGAATTAATGTTCAACAACTGGAAATTGATATTCTTCATGATTTAGAAATAATGTGAACCCTGATTGAACTTTTGGGTTTTCCTTCCATTTGCTGTTTCAGCATGAGAACAGCATTCAGCACGAGGAAGGGCATTATTTATAAAAACAAATGTAAAGTCCTTCAAGGAGAAATGATATTTTGAATTGACTGGATCTTTTTTAGTTTCCTGCATCTTAAAATGGAGACTAAAACTGACATAATTTAAAGTGAATTGGTAAGCTAAATTAGTTAATAATTTTATAGAGCTTCCTGTTCTTTGAATAGGGTGTGCCAAGTGAATGTCAAATATGACTTTGCACTTCAGAAATAATGTCTTTGAAGAATCTGCTGAGAAACCTATCGTGGTAGTGATTGTTGTTGGGGTGAATGGAGTTTGGACCATGAATTCCTAGTTCTTGAAACTTCCTTGAAGTGAGTGATGTCAAATGGGGGAAAAGAAGAAACCGTGGATTCTCTGTATTTAGTGTCCTAATACTCTTCCTTGTGCGAGTCTGGAGGAACTATTTCTGACTCTTCCGTTTGTTTTTCTCAGGTTGGGGGTCACACCATGCTGCCCATTCGTTGGATGCCTCCGGAGAGCATCATGTACAGGAAGTTCACCACAGAAAGTGATGTCTGGAGCCTGGGGGTTGTATTGTGGGAAATCTTTACCTATGGCAAACAGCCATGGTATCAGCTCTCCAACAATGAGGTGTGTGTAATGCATTCTCAAACTGCATTAGAAAGGCTGGCTCATTACCTGTTGGTGTGGCTTCTCTGGAGAAGGGACAGAACAAATTTGTTTGGTAAAACCAAAACCGCTGATATCAGGTGGTTTTGGTATTGTCATGAACTTTGTGATTGAATTTCTTCCTTTTTACTGTTTTCTCCCCAGGGTGGATGGATGTTATCCAAGCAGAACTATACCAGTTGAAATTTAACTTTTTCCTTTGTATAGGATAGCATCTGCCCTAAGTGTTGAGAAAGACCATGAGACAATCAATGGAAAGGAGCTTAGCCACTTCCTGAATGGGCTTTGGGTGATTTCAGTTGTATATCATACATGTCATGGTTGCAGAGTGGTTGTCCAAAACCATTCTTGAATAGATTGAAGTAATCTGGACATCTCATGATTGAAAAGTAACCTCTTTCCAGAGGTTAGGCACAGTGATAGTCTATAAGTTTAAGGAGGAAGGGCAGAAGCACTGATGTTCTGTCTGAGCAGGGTGAAAACTTAGCCTGCTTCTGAGATGAAGTGAGGTTGATAGATGGATAGAGAGAGGAAGTATGGGATTAATTCCTGGCTATCATTCCCTTAGAAGTGGAAGGGGCAACATTAGTGAACTCAACATCAGTGAAGTTTTTGCTCCTTGATAACTGACATTACAGTGATTTTTCATCCCACTGCTTGTGCATCTACCTAGAAATGCAGCCCTTGGCAGAGCTGGCTGAGTGACAGCCACCACTGAGGCTGCTGGGGCAATTAGCAGTTAACTTTTCCATGGATGACACCACGTAGCTGGCAAAGCTATCTGATCCTTTCCTTATGTTTTCTTGTAGGTGATTGAGTGCATCACTCAGGGCCGAGTCCTGCAGCGACCTCGCACGTGCCCCAAGGAAGTGTATGACTTGATGCTGGGCTGTTGGCAACGGGAGCCCCACATGAGGCTTAACATCAAAGAAATCCATTCCCTCCTCCAGAACTTGGCCAAGGCATCTCCAGTCTACTTGGATATTTTAGGCTAAAGTCTCCTTACATTTCTTCTTCTGGGCTGCAGAATGAATGTGTTCAACTGCCGCTGAACTCCATTAAAATGTGTTCTTAACTTTGACAGTATTAATGACAGAGTTGCGGAGGAGCTTTCAAAGGGCAAGCAATGTGCACTTCTCCATCTGTAGACACAGTATTGACATTTTAGACATTACTGAGACATATCTCCTCTCTCTTTCAGTTTCTATCATTTTTTTCTTCTCTCCTGTCTTTCTAATCAATTTGGCTTCTGCATTATTGTAACTCTGCATAGACAAAGGCCTTAAAAACCTGATCTGTTATATCAGCAGACTTTTCAGTTTGCCCACCACAACTAACAATGCCTTGTTGTATTCATGCCTTTGATGTGGATGAAAAAAAGGGAAAAATCTATTTGACTCGAACTTTGATTTCTGCTCTACAGCTACTGGGAGTTTCTATGGATTAACCTCATTTTTTTTGCTTCAGCATGTGGGTGGAAAGAAGAAGACTGGTGTTCTCTACATGAAGCATGTTCCTTGTGGAGATAAAGCCAGATGGAAAGAAGACAGTCCTGTGTGACACACTATCTGGAGGAACTAGGGGATCAGGTGGCATCCAACCCCACAAAGAGCCACTGAAATGATTTGATGGAAGGCAAGAGGGGGTTTAGCACTTTCCCTGAAGAGTCTTTCTGAGGACTAAAGGGGTTGTTCAAGGAGGTGCTTTGCCAGCACCTTTTAATGCCAGATACAAGTAAAAGGGAAAAAGATGCTGCCTGCACTGCACACAATTACTTTATCACATGATAAACTAAACACATGTCCTTATTTTCTCTTCTGATAGGATATTGTTGTGCCACTGGTATAAAAATGTTCTCCAGCTAGTCTTTTTTAATAAAGGCTGAAGCTAGGCTTATTAATGTACAGTATTAATTTCAGGAACATATGTTGAAACTAAGGATTTTGATAAGATAGGACAAGCTGTAGATGCTGGGGCAGATGTATGTTATACTGTGCTTGTCCAGCAGCATATTCCTTCCTTCTCCAATCCTTTTTCTGTTTTGTTTTTTCAACCATGCAAGTGAAACTGTGCATGGTCTTTGTCAATTAATGCCTTTTGTGTGGAAAATATCACTCATCTTGTAGTTCACCTTAGTAGGCATAGTGAACTTGTAATGATATAACTTATGTTTCATTAAAAGAGGCTAATGGAGGACATTAGCCATGTTAAAATGCCTTTACAATGCTACAGATACAATAGGCTGATATAACATGAATAATCTAAAGCAACAGAGATCACTGGTTATGTTTGAGCCATGACAGGGGATAGAGATCTCTAAAGAAAACAAATTACTCTGAGGTTATGGCTTACTATTCAGAGTGCAAAGAACCTGAGCTCAGCACCATGTTTGTATTGGTACTAGTGCTGTCATTACCAACATCCACTATTTCTTAAATAATTTCTTTTTGGTTGGATTGGCATTGTGTGTGTACAACATTTGCATGGCCACTGTGTTGATGACAGCTGCATGGGCATATCTGTTACTTTTCAAATCGCAAGCTGACGATTTCAAATTTAGAGTTAGGATTATTTTTAATATGAATTCTTACAAATGAAAACCTACCTTACCTATTCCTCAACACTTTTGCCTCCCTCTGTGAGGGAGTGTTACTGCAAAAAAGTGATCTTTCTTTCCATTTTCTCCTTTTGTTATTTCTTATTGATATGAGCCAGATCAAAATAGACCTTCATCTTTGTGTTGGGGATATTTTATTTAATAAATTAAGCATTTTATTTTTGTAAGTGTTCCCATAGCACATTTAATATATAATTTGCTCGCATATATTATTTATTAAGGCACTTTAGGTTTCTCCTTCAGAAGCTTTTAGAGCTAGCTCATAAAGATTCTGAACATTTTCAAAAGAAAACCGTTCACTGGACACTGATGAAGTTTTACCCTTCTCAATGTCATTGAAAAGGCAGCATTACAAATAAACATGACAGTGTAACTATAAAGCCATACTCAGTATTTCTTTAATAAACTAGATGTTATTTCTTACACCGCTACTGAACTGGAAACACACAGAAAGCCAGAGGAAGATTCCTACAAAATGGGCCTTAAGATTTTATCTAGACTGTCTTGGAAGTTCACACAGAGAGCTAGATAAAGACTGAGCATCCAGTGAAACCCATTCTCTTGAGAATCTGAACGGTGTGTTTAAAGGAATTTGAAGCTGATTTTCAAACTAAGAGTGGTGGAAAAGAAAAGCGTCAAGAGTCCGCTCTTACTGTGCAGTGGGAGGAGGCTGCAGGTGGTGGTGGGCAGTGCTAAGTTTCTACCTGCTGTGTTCGGTCTTAGTTTCTTAGGAGCTGAAGAAAAAGGCATCTGAGATGCTGCTTCTGTTGTAAAGCAGGCTCCAGCCTGAAAGCAAACAGGTGGGTTTTGTAAGCACTGAAAGAATGTATACCAAAAATAACCACAAAACCCTGAAAATGTACGTAGTGGCATCTTCTTTTTGATTTACTAGTAAGGCTATTAGAGTTGTTTCAGAGAATAAATAGTGTTACAATGCATTGTGCAATAACATAGCAGTATGTTAAACTTCTAAAGGACCAAATGTTCTACAGAGCCACCAGTATGGATAACCTTGACCTATATCATTAATGTTCTTGTTAGTGCATAAAATGTATAATCACAGTAGACAAGCTATAAACTGTAGCTATACATAGTTTATGTTTGTTCATGAAAAGGTGGGTAAGTGTAGAAGAATGAGCAGAGAAGAGGAAGAAATATGTTCAAATTACAGTGAAGGGTGAGTATATGTGCATATTCATCATGCTTGCACTGTCAGCTAAATTGTGTACACTGCGTAAATATGACAATCAATCGGGCTCATTTAAAAAGTCTTTCTGGACTGTATTACGAACTGATCATATATATAATATATATTATGTATGTGTGTTTGCATATGGCATATATATATACACACACATAGCATATACATGTATGCCTATGTCTGTTGTATTTTATTTATATATGTGCAGACATGCATGCACATTATGTATGGGCTATGTGTATATGTATAAATTTACATACACCTACGTTATTACAAATGATGATTAGAGTGCTATTAATAAATTGATAAAGTCTGCTGGGTAACCAAAATAATTTTTTTTCTTTTGATAGTTCTTTTTCTATGTTTGTAAGATGCAACTTTTTAACTGGTGTGCAACAGAAGCAGTGCTAGAATGCCAGAGATATAACAACAAGCACTTTTCTTCCCCAGATGATCGCATAAAAACGTTTCTTCCGCTCCCATCTCACTTCTTGTTTTCTCACAGAAATGAACAGACAAGCTTCTAAGCTCGGAAAACAAGAGTTTGTTTTACTGTCATTGCTGGGTTTGTGCTATTGTTGTTTTATTGTCCTAGAATAACAGTGCAGCTTCATTAGCATTTTATACTCATCTGCAGTAACAAAATAATTCCAAGAATGAGCTGGACTGTTCAGACTGCAACACAACTTGTAGGACAATGAGAATGCCAAAATTCAGCAGTAATAATAGCAGCATTCACCACACTCTTGGCCTTCATTCCCAATAGATCTGCAGAACTCAGAACTGGCCATGGAGAACAGATACTTGTAAAGCAACAGCACCCCGTGATGCATGATGGAGTGTACCCTTTCTAAAATGGCTTCGTTCATTTTGATTTGTAAAACAATAGATATTGTCTACAGTTTAATGAGTAACTGCCTTTTTCATCCTTTCTTGATATTTATCGCTTTCCTTCCTTCCCTTTCTCGTTTCCTTCTTCTCTTCCTTTCTCTCT
>NW_010431870.1:37959-52352 GCF_000710305.1 Buceros rhinoceros silvestris
TTCCCTCTCTTTTTCTGGCTCTGTGCCCCTCCCCACCCCGAGAGATTGTTTTTGTTGTGGTTGATGTAGACTTTTACAAAACACTTCAGAAAGAAATGAAATAACCAAATAAAATGATTAGGTCACTGGATGACTAAGGTACAATGCATATGTGTTAGAACAAGTCTGTGTCTGGGTTGTTGCAGCCTGTAGTTGAATTTCAGATACTGCTATAAAAGGTGAGGGAGGGGAATAGGGAGGGGCTGGGGAACAGATCAGGGTTTCTAATCAAAGATGAAGGTTTTGATAGCACAGGAAGTTGTATTTTCTTGTTGTGAGGGCTGGGATGAACCACTGCTGCTTCGAATCAAGAGGTCCTTTAGAGCCTTAGTTAAAACACCTTTATGTGGGTGGGGCAGGGGGGATGTGCTACATTTCGTCACAAATATGAAGCAAAAAAAAAAAGTCTACATGTTGCAGGGAAAACACTGTGAATTTCACAATAGCAACCAAGTGACTATTTTGCCATCTTTTAAACATACGTCTCAGGAGAAGAAATGGGAAATGATGGGTGTGTTATTTTTCCGTCTATGCATTCTAGACCAGGTCTGTGGGGATTTTCCGTTTGCTTGTAGAAGGTTCTGAGTGATGACCGGCTGGTATTCTGAAAAACACTGAATACTTGGGCAAGGATTATAGAAGCTGCTAGTAGTGAGGCCATTTGGTTGGAATATAGGAGAAAACAGAGGTCAAATCGAATCTTTCCAGAGGCCTATATCTTGCAGCTTATATGTATCTTTCTGTAACTTAAAGAAAAGCAGCTAAGAATGTTTTATATACAAGTAATTTAATTCAACACTGATGTTTAATTGACTCACCAATAGAGAGAGAATAAATTAATTATGAAGTATTTGTCCCAGCCCTGCTCTCCACCTAGAGTTTATGTACATATATATATTTCTAGATATCCCTCTCTTTGTCACTGGAAGGTAAAGAGGAAGATATCTACATATAAATTTAAATCTCTATATTGTCACCAAACTGTGGCCTGGTGTGTAGAGCTATCTTTCTCCTTCCTTTTTTCTTTTTCTTTTTTAATGTGATGTCTCCGTGGAAATATTTAGTGGTTCTTGTTTTGCAGTTTGTTATAACAAGTCATTGCTTTAAAACTTTCATTGCATCTTGGCTGATTTCAAAGTGATGCCTAGGTATCAGTGTTACAAGTTCTGTTTGTGAATCATGTGACCAGCTTCTCTTAACATGACATGGAAAGTCTCTTGTATTACAGTGTATTTAATAAAAATGATGTCTCACAATAAACAGTGTCATCGAAATGAAAGATAAAATTATTACTTTAAAAAACGTAAAACTTTCATGAAATGTTGTGTGCTATCTTCTTTTGTTTGAATGCCTTTGTTTACCTTCACCCTTTCTGAAAAAAAATTAAAGTAAGGAACAGTTTGCTATGCTAATAATCATAGCGTATTTACACTCTAAAACTGAATAAAAAATGGGTCACTAAACTCATGTTTGCTGACAGAGGAACCCCATACTAACAGGGCAAAGGAATATCCAGTCTGAATGTGATGACAGACTCTTTTTTTATTCTTTCTTTTCCAAATGAAGGTCATGTTTGAATACTTGTTCATTTGGGGAGCCTTAACAAATACCTGGTCATCTTGTAGCAGAAACTGGTCTTCAGATATGTCCTGGATTTTTGCTAAAAGTGTCCCTCAAACCACAACCCCACTAAAGATGTAGTTTGTTCTTTGAACTCATGTCAGTCTAGAATTATATATTGTAAACAATTAGAGGATTAAATCCAAGTTTTTGAAGAATTGAAGATTCAGAATGCAGAGTGCTTAGACATTCAAAGGAATCAAGTAAAGATCCCTCCATGAGCTATTGATTGAAACAAAGCACTTCAAGGTTAGACTAAAACAATGAGATTAGACAAGTTGGCTACAAGCGTTCAAAAGGTCAAAGGAAAATATCCACTAAGAGGCCTCAGGATAGAGTTTTCTCCAAAGCTGTGAAAATATCCTTGAATCACACTGGAAGGATGTGTTGGCAGTTCATATTCATCCAGTGACTTAGAACCGCCTTACCTGCCTTCATCGTAAAATCCAGATGCCTTCCAGACTTGCTGGGTTGTGTTGCCAACCCAAAACGAAGCACCTCGCTGAAGACAACTGGCCGCAGTGAAGTCTGTTTGGCAGCAGCAAGGACACAACTGGTAAGCATCGCCCTGCAGTCCTAGCAGCATGGACATGACAGCCTGCACTTCCTCATCATCATCCCTTTCCCCAGGGATTTTTAAGGCAAGGGACATGCAGCAGCAGCAATGGGAAGGGACTGGACGTTGCCACTCCTCAGGGCAATGTGTCACTAGGCACAAAGCCAGATGCCAGCAGGGCCCATGGACAGCACTATCAGTACACTCAGTATTGCAGTATTGCAACCGGGCAGGTTGCTTATTCCTCTCCTGTGCAGTCCAGACCTTCTCAAGACTACAATTTAAAAATCATCTCCCCAGCAGCCCTTTTGCATGTCCACAGAGTCCCATAGCTCCTACCCAGCTCATCCCAGCTTTCCCAGACGGGCCCTTGAGCAGGCACAATGTGTTGATGCATTGATACCCTCTCTCATCTCTGGTTGAGGGAGGAAGAGTTTTGTGTGTTTTCCATCTTTCCTACCCGGGTGCGGGCAGCCCCTCAGCGTGCACCATGTTGCAGAGCAGAGTCTCAACTTTAAGGTAATTACTGGTGCCATTTTTATTGCCTTCTGTTCACTGCAACTGCAAAGGTTCAGGCTACATGAGAGGCTTGAAATGAGAGAGCTACGTGAGAGAGCTGCCTTAGTGCAGCTGATAAACTTTCTGACACTCCAAACCACGCCAGATTTGGTAGATTGTTTGAAGTCCTGGTTTCCACCACAACCTGATCGCCCTCCTGTTTGCTGCTCAGGAACAGCCTTACACAGCCTCACAGCAGCCAAAGACTCATCAGCTTGTCTTGCATCTGCCTTCTGCACGAAATCCGTAGAAGTGTTAAATACCTATCAGGACATGAGGGTGTATTAAACACAAGTCCTGCGCCCACTTCTATTAAGGCGCAACAAACTTCCATAATTCATTTAATGATGAAGCCTTTGTGCCAAAAGCTTCTTATAAGTGGAAAATCAATCATCTTGATCACTGTATTGTTTCAAAAGTGATTCACAGTGCCTATTGATTACTCCCATTAGTCTTTTATAATGGCTGTAATTAGTTTTAAATCAGTGAGAGAGTTTATGATATAAAGAAGAAAGATGGCCCTAGAAAGGATGAGAAAAAAAAAATCTTGGGTGTCATTAGGACAGAATCGGGCAGACTGTACTAAACCAGCTCACAGGTTAGGTTACGAAAGCAGCTCGTTAATGTTTATCATACGCCATAGGTTCTGACAGACGAGATTTCAAGAAAAATATTTGAAGAAATCACCCAGAGAATCACTTGGCTTGTTTCTATGCTAAATCCTATGCCTCAGCTTCTTGAGGATGGTTTGATGTGCATAACAGGGCAGAGTTCCTTCAGCAACTCCTGCCTTTCGAGAGTTCAAGGTTTTAGGTCTTGGGTCTATTTTTATCAGTGATGCAATGAAGAATACTAATAAAAAAGACCATAAGCAGAACAAGAGAAGTCTGGAAAAACAATTGCTTTAATTTCTTGAGCTGATGGTCACATCATGCAAAAATACGTCATATCACAAGTAATTACAATTTGGGCTAAAACTCATCCGAGGGCAAGGATTAATAAGGCTGTTCACAAGAGCTTCTGCTCGTTCTGGCAGGGTCTGTGTATGTGGTATGCAAGGAAATAAAAGATGCATGGGAGAAGATCAGAGATAAAGTCAGCAAACCCTCATTTAAAACGTCATATAAATATTAGAAATTTAGTTTTGCTAAATGTCTGACCTTAAAGACATATAAAAGCTACTTGACAAATTATTTACATGGATTTTGAGCACTTCTGATATAGAAAAAGATGTTTCTAGGCCTAGCAGTGCTTTGTTATAGTACTGAGTTATTAGTACTAGTACTGATCATTTCATGGAAGATCTCTACTACTCTATTATCTTGATTTTTGCCTTTTTTGGTTTTTGTGGGGTTTTTTGTTGGATTGTTGTTGTTGCTAGGTTTTTTGAAACAGTTCATTTACGTATATTAAAACTGATACTGCTGTTCAGTGTGTCCCAGCATGGATAGAGCTGGCTCCAGGGTTCATTAATCTGAGTTTGACAGCTAGCTAGAAACCCATGGAAATGAGTAAGTAATTTATTGTGGTTAGCAGAGAATGTGAATATTGTCACACACCCAGGGCAAGCTTCTGCTTGGGGTAACCCAAATTCTTCTCTGGAAGGTTGGGGTTGCAATGGGAATGACAAGGCAATTAGCACCTTCCTGTTCGCAGTCTGAAACTAACTTGTTGCTGTTTTTTGAAACAGTTCATTTACGTATATTAAAACTGATACTGCTGTTCAATGTGTCCCAGCATGGATAGAGCTGGCTCCAGGGTTCATTAATCTGAGTTTGACAGCTAGCTAGAAACCCATGGAAATGAGTAAGTAATTTATTGTGGTTAGCAGAGAATGTGAATATTGTCACACACCCAGGGCAAGCTTCTGCTTGGGGTAACCCAAATTCTTCTCTGGAAGGTTGGGGTTGCAATGGGAATGACAAGGCAATTAGCACCTTCCTGTTCGCAGTCTGAAACTAATACACAGCAGGTTTGTGATAGTTGATCAAAAGTGAAAAAAATCTCTCTGGAGCACCTTTCTGTATGCCATTCTAGCTAGTGCTAACAGATCTGGTACTGGGTAACCTGAAAATTGAAACATTTTTCTTCCCCAGCTTACATTACCAGGGCAAAGCCTTCATATTTGGCAGAGGCGATCAACCTCACCCTCCAAGCAGACATTTCCTTGCCAATTGATTTTCGCACCTGTAAGTGCCCTTTAATTTCTGGGCCCTGATACTGCAGAGACAGCAGATGCTCTCAGTAAGTGTGAGGGTAGGTGACCAGTGTTTATTGTTCATGAAATAATAGAGAGGAATAAAAATACGTCAGTGAGAGTTAGCCCAGCCTGCAAAGAAGCTGAACTTAAAATCTCCAGTCCCTGAGGATTGCCAAGAGGCCCATGGCATCTATCAAGGAGCAACATGGGATAGTCTCTTCTCAATATGCTCGGGTCTTTCTCCCCCAGCACAGATGTTTCCCTCTTCCCTCGTATTCTGCAGTATGGTGGGATAGACCAACCGCAGCATGGATGTCTCTACAGGAAGAGAACGGCCTTGGCTGTCAGGCTCGTGTGGTTTTTGGGGACAGCCCTGGCAACAAAGAAGTCTCTGTCCCCAAGTGCCTGCACTGGTTGAGTTCCTGAGCATCCATATCCTGGTAGAGTTGATGGGCATGATTCCCCATAGCTTGCAAACTTTGGGTCTGATGCTGACAACAAGCCTCCTGTCCATTTGCAGTAAGTAAGTCAGCGCAGTTGCACGGAATGCTTGTAGCATGGTGTATCTCCAGCATGAGCAGGGTGCACATAGCTGAGGACAGCATGCAGCCTGTAATCCTCCCTGACTCTTTCCTGCAGCCTCTGGAGCATCCCAGGGCTGACACTGGAAAGGAAGATTGAGGGAACACCTATTCACTGCGACAGGCAAAGGGCTGACCGTGCAATGGTCCTGGTCTTAGGTGAGTGGGAAAAGGTGTCAGTCATTGTGTTGTCCTGTTCATCACAAACACCCTGTACACAGCTGCCCACACTCCCGTCTTCACATGCTGCACCCAGCCAGCAAATGGGTGGCTTCACGGGCTAGTACTCATGACTGTGGCAAACCTCCTCAGGACTACACCCTCCTTTTTGGGTGGACGTGGACCAGCTGGCTGGGGTCTGCCACTCACTGACACTTGGGCAGCCCTGTGTGGTGTGGCATACAGAGGGCTGGCATCTATGCTTATCATTGTGTCTTGGTCTTGCCCATTTTTTGGGTGCCTTGTGCAGCTGCTTGCCTTGCCACCAGTCATAGGTCTGGTAGCAGAGCACTGGCTGGCTCCTGGTCCTGTTCCAGGAGATGACCAGCTCCGTGGCCCCAGACACTCATCTTCTCTCTGCAAGGCACTGTTCGCCCTGGCACGGCTGCTGAAAAACCACTCAGTGGCATAGCTTTGTAACTTTAATGATCTTGAGATTGAAACAGTGTAATACCTGTCCTGGTTTTATTACACCAATTAATCTGATCACAAAGGGAGAACCGATATTCCTTGTCCCAGAGACTGAACAGTCCTCGGAGGCACACACAGCCACATCACCTTTCACTCGCCTGCCTCATACAGCTGTCCTCCCTGGACAGCACCAGTAAGCAGGATTTGCACCTGTGAGCCTCACCACTGCCAGTTCTGGGCGCACCCTCCTTAGGCCCACGCATCCCCACCACTCTTGCTGAGGAAAGTTTTGGGAGTCAGCACACAGGTGCACAGACAAATGCAGCCAGCACATCGCAGGGCTGGCAGAAGTGCAGTCCCATGCTCCTCACACAAGCCATGGGTTCATTTTTCTTTTGCTGCAGCTGATTGTTATTTCTAAAACTGGCTTTTTATTCATCGGTCAATTATATTTCAGCAGTTCAGTTAGTCTATTAAGAGTGCTGCTGACATCCCCAGCTCCTATAATTAACATCTCAGGAAAAATTATGGCCAGGAACAGCAAGTCTTTAGGAGACTAAATAAGACAAACATATGGATCTCATATCCCTTGCTCCCCTCTCATCCCCAAACAAGGGGGTTTTGGTGCAAAGTCTGTTTGTCTTCCAGTTCCTCCAAGCTGTTACACAAGAAAGAAAGTCTCTGCAAACAATCCATTGTAAAATTCTATCATCTTCTTCAGCTTACGGGGTTTTTTGTGCTGCTTTGTGATTTGGAGAATTATGTTGACAAATGTTACTAGCACCACTCCTTTTTATCAACCCAGAATCTAAAGAGGTTTGCATAAGGTAAAGCAGATGAGGAGCAGACACGGTGCCTCTGATACCACAGAGGCCACTAAATACGCACCTTCCTTGGTTAACAGAACACCTATTGGCAGTAAATGTTGGGGGGTTTGCCAGCGAGGGACCAATCACTCTGTCAAGAGCTAGGCACTCTGTAAGCTGTTACAGTGCTCTTTCGGCTCGCCTTGTGTCGTACAAACTAACTGACTTCCATGCTAGGCAAGCAGGTAGGATTGCTGAAGTTTGAGGTACCAAACTGTTACTGCAGATTACAGTTTTCCAAGGTGTGTAAAATCCTATCGCACCATTGTACATGTGGCTTAGCCATTATTTTCAGGCTAGATTTGCTGCTAAACACCTACCTGCAAATGTGACTCAGGGCAGTGTTCAAAGATGGCTTTCCCAAGCCAGAACAGTACATGAGGCTAATTTGGCTGCCAGCTCTTTTTGGACAAAGTCAATTCTTTTCTGAAAGCCAGAAATACGGCCAAGGACATGGAAATTCTTGATTTCAAGTCTGTGTCACCAACATGCCCAGTCTGGGTCTTACCACGATTAGCAGCCTACAAATGCAGAGCTGGTGGTGGGTGATGGGGGCCATAAAACCTGAACCAGCAGAGAACATGGGCTGCAGCAAGAGCAGTGATGTCTCCCTGGACCCTGTCCAGGTATCAAACCCTGCTGTTGTTTTGCCTTTTATAGGCCAAAACCTGGGGCGCTCAGGGGAGCAGGTGTGACGAGAAAGGATTTGGAAGGAGATTAGTTACTCTCATATTAGACTAAGAAATCAAGATAGGGCCAGCCCCAGAAAAAGCCTAAAATTGACAGTCTGTGCCAGCACCTTGAAATGGTAGCAGAACTGTAACACGCAAAGTGAGAACAACAGAGGTACTGAAAGGTAGGAAAGTGTGCCTGGAATTACATTTCTCTCTCCGGCTGTGTGGTTACCCGCTTTATTACTGACAGAGCACGGAATACACTCACATTAAGGTAAACCTTCCATGCTGTTATTTTTCTCTTTAAAACATGCCAGTGATTACATCTGCCCACATGGGCGGCTGACATCTGGGAAAATAACGCAGCATAGATTTGTTCCATTTTACCTCAAAAAGACACTGCCATCTGCATCATTGCCTCCATTCTCACCCTGCTGTTGGCAATTGCCCAGTGAATAGGACACTCAACAGGAGATGGACACACCAGCTTATTTTCTAGAGATGGTTTGGAGAGGTTAATGCTGGCAGCCTTCACCTCACTGGCTACCCGAAGTGCAGTTTCTGCGTCTTCCACTTCTGCTCTGACATAAGAGCAAGAGAGACAAGTTACCATGGCAGTGCCTCTAAAATAGAACTAATCCAACACACATCAGTACTTGTACAATACATACAATAAAGTACTACTTATGATGCTTTATTCTGAAATCACTGCGTGCTAATTTGTGCAGAGGGCTGCAGCTAACTCTTTTTCATTTAGTTATGGGAAAGTCATTCTTCAAATCAGAAATGCTCTGCGCTTGGGAAGGAACAGAGCAAAATTGCTGAGTGATTGAGAAGATAGAGCTCTGGTTGCTAAATTAGAGCTGCTGACTTATCAAGGCTGATTTATCTCCCCTTGACCATACTGGGTGCTGCATCAGGCCCATACTCTCAGAAAAGTGCAGGTTTCTCAGGAGTATTAATAAGGCTGTATTTTATTTTGCAGGAGTTCGTGATTGATGTTCTCAGTTGTAGCAATCCAGGGCAAAGATCTCATCATGGATACATGGCCACAAGCCAGGCAGAGGGAGCTCAGCCAGGTTCTGTTCCCTGAGCTGGGAAGATTCAAAGGCCAGTAGAAAACCAGCTATTTTTACACGGGTATGAAACCAAGGCTGTGACGCGATGCATTTCTCACCACGGTGCGGATCTCCCTGCTTGGGGCTGCACATGTCACAGTCATGTCAGGCCTCCAGGGAAAGTTCACAGAAAATGTCTATCTTTAGATATCTCCTAGAGCGAGCGAATAACTGCTCTGCACAGGTGCCTCAGACTGGAGTACCTGACCCACTGAGGGTCTTCCCGCCTTGTTACTCCGTGCTGGGAAGCTCTTGTACCCCACTCGACTGCCTCTGACATTAAAAGTGTTCTTCCCAAGCCAGTCCTGACCAAGCTGTTACGTTGCTGTGCTTGGCTGAGCATTGTAATTTATTTATTTATCTATCTATTTGTTTGTTTGTTTGTTTTAAAATAAGTCTTCCTGTATCATACATTGGTTCTTCCAGAAATTCTGATAAACTGCTTTTTAGTGTTCAGTGTTTTGCTGCTCTAGTTGGCTGTGAGCAGTGGAGGATCTGTAATGAATATCTATGGGGAAAACTTTTCCCTCCTTCAGCAATAAGTGGTAAAACTACCTTTGATGTACTGGGTGAGCCTTGCAAGGGGTGAATTTATGTTCAGATGCTCCAATGCCAGTTTGAACTATTTGGTTGAACAAGTACGAGGTTGTTGTTCAACAATTTTTTAATTCATTTTCTTGTTTCTCGTTTAAGTAACAGTCACACTAGAGCTAACATGCCAATATAAAATTGTATTCCTGAAGACAGGGCAATTTTCCTGGCAGTACTTTTGAACACAATTCTTTCAGTGAATAGGGTTTATTGTTGCATATGGTGCCACTTGAATGAGAGGTCTGCGAGCCAGTACCGTAAGGACTTCTGCCTCTCGCACCTTCACTGATGATACCTACCACAGCAGTACACTCAGGAAAACGTGTCTTCTCGTGTGTTTATTCCTCCCATTATTATAACAGTTCATGCAGTTAGGACGGGGATTTGGTAGTTACATTTTTGAACTACAGCGACTTAATCATTATAGTCAGTTAAAAAACAATGGATTATAAAGAGGATTAAAAAAATTAATATGTGAAAGAAAGCATCAATACTGTTATTAAGTTGCATCTCAACATCACGACAATACTGCCTTTTACTTGCTGGTATTAAAAATGCATTATTTCAGAGAAAAATCAAGTTACTTCCATGCAGTTGTATAACACAGGGAAAAAGCAGCAGCTATATGAAATATAACAAAATACAGGCTTATCTAGAAACAACCAAAACAAGGTTCAACAAACCACAAGTTAAATGCTTCAACTGTATGCACCAAAAAACGGGTATAGAAGAATCTGTGTTACCTTTATAACATTCCATGATCTGAACTTACTAGTGACAGACTCTTCCATGTTCCTTACTACACTGTTCGGCTCTTTAATTTTTTTTTAATAACCAAAACAGGTTTCTGATTAAAGTCCTCACACAAGAAACCACTCAGTCCAGAAACAAAGATGGCTAGCTGTTCATTATCAGTTCTCTGCTGAGTTATAGATTTTCTACAGAACTAATATTCCTAAAAACATAAGTATATATCTACAAGAAAGCTCTTTTGAAAGTGTAATCGCTACTTTAATTTTTCTGTTTTTCTGATTATATACACATTCATACTTTTTTTTTTTTTTAATCACCTCTTTGGCTTCTCTTCTGTATTTTCAAATATTCCTGAATTCTGGAAAAGCTCTGATAGTGGGGGTAGGATGGACATGGGAGAAAGCTCCAAGCAGCAGATAATTCTGGAGGCTTGGCATGAGTGAGCATGGTGAGGAGAAAAGATAAATCTGCAGTGGGTGCCATCTAGTAGTTCTATGGGAAAGAAAAACAAGCAAGAGCAGGGAATTATGAGAGAGAGAAGAAGGGAGGTGGAAAGAAAAAATACTTTAAAAAGTATAACTGTGAGAAATCTTTATACTATCAGAATTAAGAAAAAAAATCTGGTTTGAAGCATCTTGGTTATAAATGAAGAAAAACAATGTGGACATGATTGGCTTTTCTCCTCTGTTTTGCCCGTTAGGTGAAGACAGTAGAGGATGAGAGTGAATTTGGTATTCAAGGTGAAAAACTGCCTGCATAGCTGGTTAGTTATGGAACAGCTGATTTTATTCTCTCAGCAAAACTTTATAGTGTGTTCTTAGTCTTCAAGAAAAGTCAACCATCCACTGTTTTTTCCTTATGGTTAAGTGGTGGTCAGGCTGTGTCTTAAGGACCAGCACAGCTTTCATTTAAACCAATGAAAATTTTCCTGTAGGTTTCAGAGGGCTCTCAATCTGACTACTGTGAATGTAATCTTTTTTCACACCCTATGCCTGCAACAAGCTCCCAAACTTGCCAAAGAGAAATAATGAGACACTCTGGACATAAATATCTCTCTGTAAATCTGAAATAATGACCGTTTTGTTGTATAGTTCATCAGCCAAGATAGCACCACTGTAGATAGGAATTAATATGAAAAGAATCGAGAAGTAACAGGAAATAACACTGTGTCCCTGAGTAAATCTCTTCTTATTAAATACTGCACGCATCTCAAACAGCACTGTAGAACTGGAAATGATTCAAAGAAGGGCCTCGAAGAAAGTCCAGGTTATGGCAGCAGCTATCATGCAAGAAATGACTCAGTATCATCCTAAATACAGTCCCAAGACTTCAGATTTGAGGACGTTAAAGTGAAGAATTGTCAAATCCCAAGTGCTGTGGTGAGAGTGAGAATGGCATGATTATTCATCTTTTTGTCAGCTACAAGTGCTGAGAGCCATCAAAATGAAATAGGAGGATATTCGAGGCAAAGAAAGAAGGTACCCCTCTACATCTGCAGTTTAGCTGCATAGCATGGCCAAAGATTCTTGTAGGCACCAGGAATGGAAGTGTGTTCAAAGGATGCTGGAAGAAATTGGAAGAATTAATTGGAAGAAAAATCTACCAAAAACCTAAAATGTAAGACATCATCTCCAACAGGAGGTTCCACAGAGATTGCTTTACAGCCCACATGAGGCTGGGAAAAGATTCTGATCATCACTGTGTGTTCCTCCTGGCCTTGCCTCTTTCTCCAAGCACCTGCCTCAAGCAGCTCCTGGGATGATCAGTCAGGGTTCAGCCACTCTCACCTGGTGATACCTAAGAAAGAGGGGTTAGGATGACTGCGGCCATGGTTATCAGCAATACAACTTCTGGCAAAAGGAATTTCACACGAATTCCGAAGTATTAGTTATCTTACTGACAATACTCATTAACATCATTGGTATCTGACGGTACTGTTTTTGAAGAGGAACTAGATATTTTTTCTCTTTTAAATGTGTATTTTTGGCAATGTACCAAAGAGAACTGACAATGAAATTTCAGGTTGACTAATTAGAAGACAAGCCCCTGTACACAAGGCAACTCGATCTGAAATGAAATCTCCTCAGACACAGTAAGTATGCAACCTCATTAAAACAGAGTCCATGTTTTTACTTCTTTCTCTCACTCCTGACCGTTCTTTACATTTTTTGTCTTTTTTGTGTGACTGCTTTCCTGGTTTCTACTTGTTTTTCTCATGTGAAAGGTGCTTAGAAGTCACCGGAATCTGTAGAAAAAGTGACTATAGCATTATGCAAATTAGCAACTGTACACAAAGGAAACAAAGTGATGGAAGTGAAAAATTTCTGCTCATACTTAAAGGTTATCATCTAGTAATTTTGCCTGAAATTACACTCAACTCCTGTCTCCTAAGTGACTTAAAAAAAAAAAATCTCAAATCTCAGCCACATGTTTGTTGTACCAGTGTTGCGTTACAGTCTTTAGGTGGAGGTGACATTAAGTGAATAGTTCCTCTGTTAAAAGCCAGGTGAAAAGAAAGCTGCACATTGTGTGATCTCTTGTTCAGCCCCCAGTGCTACTTGGCTGTGGTCCATCAAGCCTGCAGGCAGCAGGACAGTGTCTCTGCTCTAGGTGTTACTGTCAATACCATCCCAGACTTCTTACAGCCCAATCGGTCACACCCCAAAGCCTTCAAAACTGTAGATTACACGTGGGGAGCTGTTTGCTAATCTACTGTATATGCCTTTATATAGTACAATACCTGTCTCTGTAGTATGTTAAATGGGAAAACTGTGACATGCCTCTGAAGCGATGCGCAGGGCAGCTCACCATTGCCTTCACCTTTGACATTTTAACTAAAACTAAAGCTCCTGTTAAACTCTTGCATGTTTATTCATGTGTTTTGTAAGACATTGTATGTTCAAAGAAAAACTGAAATAAACAGCACACTCTCTCTTCCTGAAAACTGCTAAGTCTGGTGAAGATAGAAATATTTAAGAAATTAATTCCAAAGTAAAATATCTTCCAAATTACAAATCGGAGAAATAAATTATAAACAGAGAAATAAGAAAGGAAAGGAACAAAGCCTAAAAAACCCCCACAAAACCTGCTGCTCTTTTTTGGTTCATGCAGGGCAAACCACAGTGAGTAAACAGAACACTGGTAATTATTTTTAAAAATTAAAACAAAACTAAAAAAAACCACACCCAAGTAATATATAACAGCCACTCACTGGTGTTTCTGAAGACGTTCTTTGGATGATATCTTCAGGCAGAATTGTTGATTGAGGATGGCTCCTCATTTGACAGGAATGATACTTGTCTCTGTGTATCAGACAGAAACAAATGCAATTTATAAATAAGCAAAGATTTTGGTCTGTGGTGGATCCTGGACTGTTTGTTGGGGTTAATGTAATTAATAAATAACAGAAGAGAGTGAGGGTGAATGAGCCTATGCCACTGGAGAACCCTTTACCTATTTACAAGAAATCATTTAAAGGATTATGTTGATACATGTGAATAGTAAATACCGCTAGTTCTATCTGCAAACGTGTAGCTTCTTTCTGAGGAAGATGGAGACCAGTGTTCATGTAGCCTGATGTTTACCTCTCTTCAGAAACACTGCTGAGCAAGAGCATTGCTTATTATTCATGTTTTTGTGGTCTTCTGTTCTTCTAAACTGCACTTCTGCTTCTCTGCTCACTTGTGTTGACATCTGATGTTGGGGAGGTAAATTAAAAAGTGTGTGTAAGCGTGCATGGAGATTTAGATGAATCAGAGGATGCAGATGCAAAGGATTGCAGATTGGATAGTCCATCCTGGCAGAGCATACAGGGTGGATCGGACAGAAAGGATGAGAAACCTTAGCAGCCTGAGAAAAAAACACCAGTAATGTCAGAAATCAGGTTTCACTGAAGAGGCACTTCATTGTCTTAAGTGACCGGGAAGCTGCAGGATGTTTCACACTGTGAAGGTGACTTGTGTTCAAGGCAGCCAGGGATCAAGAGTAGCTGTGTATAGCACTAACAGAGGCAATCTGACATGGACGTAACACAACCAGCTTGTATGTCCCTTATTTTAAAAAGCCACCATTCGCCCTGTTAAGCTACTTGCACAGTGATAATACTCTGAACAGGGATAAAATTGTCACAAGAGTTTCCTTATGCTGTCCACTACATATGCATTTCATACCACCTGTATCATAGGCGGCAGACAACAGATTCATTCCT
>NW_010431870.1:52447-59099 GCF_000710305.1 Buceros rhinoceros silvestris
CTGCTTGAGCTTGGAAAGTGGTAACTCATCCCAAGCACAGGAGCACTGATGACTCTTTCCACATGCAGAGCTCCACACAAAAATGCTGTAGGATGGGATGCTGGCCATCATAGCTGCTAACGAATAACCAGCTCGTAATTGTCAGAGACCACCCCTAGAAACTTTGATAGAGGTATTGTGCTTTTTTTTTAGTACAGTGAGATGGTACTGTAGTTCAGGACTGCACCACCATTGCAAACTGAAACACATCCACATTAACTTTGTCATTCATACCGACTAATAGTCCTGTTTACTGGATGGCAAGGGTGTTAGGGGAAAATTTCTTAGTAACTGGAATTGAGAGATATTCTAAATGCCTGTATCCACAGTACCTAAAACAGAAAAATGGTGACATGCCTCTGAAGCTATGACCAGGACAGCTCGCCATTACCTTCACATTTGACATACTAATTTGCATTAATGCTTCTTTAAACCCTTACACATTTATTCCTGTGCTTCGTATGCTATCGTGTGTTCTGCTCTGTGTTGGTTTGTCTCTCCTAACCATAACCAGAAAATAAGAACAGACTGAAACAGAGGCAGAATGACAGCAGTAGGAGCAGGGAAACAGGGATGTCATGCACAGCTGCACACCCATTTTTAGAAAGCAATACAATACAAACATCTGGAACCAGTTAGCACATTGACTCCCAAATCAAACTGCATCTTTTGGATCTTTTTCCTACTGAAATATGTGGTATGCTGAGAAAACTCTGCATTTTCTGAAGTAGTAACTGTATTTTAATCTTTATCTGTTAGCTCCCTCTAATTAATACCAAAGCTGTAGCAGTCTGCGAAATCACCTTCAAGAGGACAGTGGCCCTCATTAAAATCTCAATGCTTTGTTCACAGAACCTGAAAAAAAAATCTCACCAAAAAGACAAAAGTTAGTACTAGATTAGAGGAAGCAGCAAGCTTTGATTGGTAATCTTGAGAGGTTTTCACTAGATACGTTACATAAATTCTTGCCAAGAGCTTAATTTTCTTTTAAGACAGTTTGAAATCTTTTTTTTCCCTGTTTTGGCCTTTTGTTTTTGTTTGTTCCTAGGGATGTGGAAGCAGCCTGCTAAACTCATCTGCTTTATGTCAGTCAGAAATGTCTTTATACAGGACAGAGGTAAAGGAACGTTGCTAATGGAAAATACTGATTAAAGAAAATAATCAATATAACATAATAATATCACATAATAATTCCTTCTCGATATTTGTAAATTATTAAAACCACTGAAAATAAACCATTTAAAACAGTAGTTAAATCCATGAAATAGACCAGATTGAATTTCCAGTTGCTCTTCTATCATTAATTTAAAAATGGCCTAATAACAATTTTTTCAGAGACGCCTAATTTTTCCAGAAGCATAATTCAAAACAAAACAAGCTTTTTCCTTGCTTAAATTTCCCCAGATTACTTCAATTTGATTGTAAAAAGAAAGGCTGGTAATGGTAACCCAATTAATTTCAACCACCTCTGCTCAAGAGAAAGCTCCATGAGATCCAAGCACAGGGCTGTGATTTTTGAAACAATTTTAGCATTAGTTCAGATCACCCACAGCTTCTGAAAAAAGTGATGCATTTCCCTGATCAGATTTTTGAAAATTCTACTTTGCTGATGGCAAAGGATTCATTTAAAGAAGATTCTTTGTCTTCCAGTGAAAAGTTTGTTGACATTTTAGGGTGCAGTTCAATTGCTACTTCACACCATTCAAAGTGCGCCAAAAAACTTGTAGGCAACTAACACAGTCTTACTTTCCTTGGTTCATGTTTTCACGCAGTAGAGAGAAGAACGCAGAACAAAATTAGACTCAAATCTGTTTTCTCACTCTGTTATGGTGCAGAGAGTGTGCGCCAAAGCCTGAGACATTTCTTTCTTCTGTTCAAGTGTGTTAATTTGTCCAAAGACCAGGGAAGCCCAAAGGAGTATTTGTAATTAGCTGACTGGCCTGAAGTCAAGCCTCAAACCAAATGAGACATTAGTAATCAAAAAGGTATTTAAGGATGGTTTTGTGGTTACATTTTATATGTATAAGTATTTTGGAATTGTGACATGTCACATAAATTTAGAAGTAAATAATTTTCCAGTCATTTATGAAAGAAAATTAACATTATTTTACTTTTGCTTAATTCTAATATTAAAATTTTTAATTGCAGTAATTTTGGCAACTTAAAAAAAAAAGTGTATTTTATACCAACACAGAATACCACACATGCCTACACACACATACATATCTAAATCTGGCAGACCCCTCACCAGGTGGGGAATGGAGTTCAACCCAGTTGGTGGCTGCTCACCAGTGGTGTCCCCCAGGGCTCAGTGTTGGGGCCTGTTCTCTTCAACATCTTTATCAGTGATCTGGATGAGGGGATTGAGTGCACCCTCACATAAGTTCACAGATGACACCACGTTGGGTGAGACTGTCAATCTGCTTGAAGTTCAGGAGGCTCTACAGAAGGATCCGGACACGCTGGATCGATGAGCCAAGGCCAACAGTATGAGGTCCTGCAGTTGGGTCACAACAACCCCTGCAACGCTACAGGCTTGGGGAGGAGTGGCTGGAAACTGCCCAGCAGAGAAGGACCTGGGGGTGCTGGTCGACAGCCAATGGAACATGATCCAGCAGTGCCCAGGTGGCCAAGAAGGCCAATGGCATCCTGGCTTGTACCAGCACTAGTGTGTCCAGCAGGAGCAGGGCAGTGATTGTCCCCCTGTACTGGGCACTGGTGAGGCCACACCTTGAGTGCTGTGTCCAGTGTTGGGCCCTCATTTTGAGAAGGACGTTGAGGTGCTGGAGCGGGTTCAGAGAAGGGCAACGGAGCTGGTGAAGGGTCTGGAGAGCAGGTCTGATGAGGAGCAGCTGAGGGAACTGGGGGTGTTTAGCCTGGAGAAAAGGAGGATGAGGAGACACCTCATAATGCTCTACAACTACCTGAATGGAGGTTGTAGAGAGGTAGGGGCTGGTCTGTTCTCTCAAGTAACTAGTGAAAAAACAAGTGGTTATGGCCTCAGGTTGTGGCGAGAGAAGTTCACATTGGACATTAAAAAAAATTTCTTCACTGAGAGGGTCATTAAGCATTGGAACAGGCTGCGCAGGGTGGTGGGGGAGTCTCCATCCTTGGAGATATTTAAAAGACGTGTAGATGTGGTGCTGAGGGACATGGTTTAGAAGTGACCTGACAGTGCAGAGTGAATGGTTGGATTTGATGATCTTAAAAGTCTCTTCCAAATAAAATGATTCTGCGATTCTGTGATTCCTTGATCCCATAACCATATTATTTGAATTTTTCTGGTCCTTGTTGTGTTCAGTATGTATTTAATGTAATGGCACATGAAATACACAGGTAATTTTTTTAAATTGAAAGATAACTTATCAAATATATTATATGAGCATATTTGACTGCATGTATGTATTTCTGCACATATAAATAGAACAAGCTAGCAGTGACTTTTGCAGTCAGCAAACTGCACTGGACTGTGATTTTGTATATAACTAAGTCAGCTACTTACTCATATGGAGGGCAAGAATGGATAATTGTGTTAAATAATTAATTAACAAGATGAAAGTGTAACAGAGATATCTGAACAATAGGGCAGGATTTCAAGGTCTCATCTGGAAATAAACCATACTAGTGCTTTTGCTAATTACATTTAGATATAATTTCCAATACATTAGAGAATTTACTATGCCCTTGAAGAGCTGGGAAAGCATCAATTCAAGGCACTTGGTTTTGAAAGTATTTTAAATATTACCAAGGAGACAATTTTCTTCCTGTCTGATGATGTCCTTTTGGCTCCAGTACCAAAATCATTATACGTTTTTTGTAACCATAAAGCCATATCAGAATGCCTCATCCTTCACAAATGCAAGTTAAACTTCACTTGTGATTAAATTTGAATGAAAGGAGATCGCTTATTTCTAACAAACTTGATGGACGTCTGTCTTTATCATGATGCCTACAGAAATTTGATCTCTTAACAAGCCAATAAAATCTACACAGAAATGCTAATATATGGGAGCCTTGGTGAGACGAAGAAGAAAACTATATGCTCCATTGCACAAAGTCCCTGAGACAAGGAGTAGCCACCCAATGAGTGAAACAATGAGATTATTTTTCAAATGAGACAAACAGCCTTTAGGCAGTGTGTCCTTCTACCTAAAATAATCCGATTCTAGGGTATGGTTCCATAGGGATTCAGTAGGGACTTGTGGCCCATTCAGCACGGAGGTGGAGCAATGCCAAACTCTGGTGCGTTTGTGGCCCTGCAGATGTGGGTAGCAGCTCACAGAATTTCCTCTCAATGAGTTTGGAAAATAAGATCCAAATTTATTGCACTTGACAGATGCACTTTTTAGGGTAGAAGCTAGCCAGGACACTGAAATCTCAAAGACCTTCTCCGCAAACAAACAAACAAACAAACAGAAAGCCTGAAAGCCAAGCCGTATGTACTGTTGCATTGTGATGCTCCTGACATGTGTGAGATGCCAGGTATGAATCTCTTCCCAATCACCTGCACTGCTCCTTGGGCCTGAAATTGTCCTAAATGCTGTCATCTCAGTGAGACTGGAGTGGGAAACTCAGAGCCAACTCTAGTCCAAGCAGTGAGCAAAGCCATTAGGGCAGCTTGTGAGACACGATTTATGAAGTTTAAGGCCAGAAGGGACCATTAGATCATCTGTTTTGACCTTCTGCACATCACAGGCCATTACATTTCATCTAGTTATAGTTGTATTTTGCTCCATTAGCTTTGTTTTATTGATGTGTTCTTTACTGTAAAGCTAGATTTGAAGTTGGGACAGGAAGAGGTGAATACTTGTCACTTCCCTTGGAAGTATGTCTAACGGCTGGTCCTGTTTGAATCAGGTAAGGAAAGGTGTGTCCACAGTTTTCATCTAAGCATATCAGAACTTTGGCTTTGCTGTGTCTTTCTGCACTAAGTTAAAGATCCTGTGAACGTTGCGTATTTTCCTTCCTTCATCAGATTATTTCCTGTTTATTCGCTTCAGTGGTTTTCTGATAAGATAAGCCAAATTTATTATGTTTATGTCTGGAAAATGCTCTACTTGTTTCAGCCGTAACATCAGGTTTGTGTTTCTTCATTTTCTTTTTCAGCATCATTTTACAGTCGTGCAGGGTTCTCCTAGTAGTCGCCTTTGTACTGTACAGAAAGGTAAAATTACCTTTATCTCCTCTCCTATTCACTTCTTCCTTGTTCATACACTCAATGCTCTTATTAACTTTGTTATCGCATCAGTGGAATTTCTCCTGTTGAATTGCTAAAAAGCAATTTGCATTGTGTACCCTAATGCCCATTCAGGGCCACTGAGCCCAAGGATAGGTTTCCACACACTCTCAGGACTGCCTGCCTTCTTTGCTCCTAAGCACCCAATCTAGCCCTTACCACACTTGGTGTTTAATAACCCCAGGGCCCTGCTGTGTGGATTTTTGTTTTTTTATCACGTCACTCCTTTCTGTCATGAGCAAACTATCAAACTCTATAGGGCCCTCCCATAAACGGTGTCTTTCAGCCTCATGCCACCTGATGATCACACTAGAAATGAAAGTAGAAATGAAAGGTATCACAAAGTATGATGCTCCCTAATGTCAAGGCTTATTGTGTGCTTGCTCTTGGCAACCTCAACCATTTGCAGCTCAAAAGCTTAAGATACAAAATTCAAGATCTTATGCATTATGACCATTCTTAGTTTTGAATCCTCCATGTCTGCGAGGTGACATTTTCCATGCTATTTACATTAAGACTGAAAACATGCAAAGAAAAAAGAAGAAAATTGCTTATTCAAATTAGAACGTAATACCTTAAAAAGTAAACTACTACCCTATTGTACTGGAGTCCTTGATGGACTTGCAGAAGTCAGCAGAATTGTAAAAAGTTACTGAAATCTTTCTGTTAAAAGCTACTATTTACTTCAGAATATTTAGCAAGGCCAACATGGTAAACAAACAGTTAACTGGAGATAGGCGCTGCAGGATTTCTTTGTTCGTGTCCGCTTGTTCATCCTGAACATAAGGTCAATGCCATGATCCTCCTTTTCTCAGCACTCTCCTGAGAAAACAACAGAGGTTTGCTGTTTGCATTTATATTGGTCACAAAGTGGAATTAGCAAACTCAGTCAACAGCATGTCCCACTGCTATAAAGCTCATTTTATTTAAGGGCATTTGTATATCCCCCTTTGTTTTACAGAGGTGTACTTCAGCTTTTGAATACTTTGTTGGAAAACAAGAGACAATATCTGCACTGAAGCTGGAAAAATCCTATGCTTCATAAATCAACAGGACAATCTGGCCTTCATTATGGAAACTCAGGGTGAAATCCTGGCTCCATTGAAGTCAGTGGAAAAACTCCCATTGACTTCACAGAGGTCATGGTTTTGCTTTGCTTTCTAATGTGATTGTTGGGGAGATTAGTCTGTGCCTCGCATGTTTTCCCAGGTTGCAGGCTCACCAGCCTTCAGTCTGCAAAGCAACAAATTATTTGACACACATCCAAATATTTGTCGTCCTCTCACAATCTTCAGTGTCTTTCTGAAGATGCACTCCCATACTTGGCAATAAATCTTGATTTTTAGCTAACAGACCACAGGGCAGCATTTCCTAAAC
>NW_010431870.1:59186-69137 GCF_000710305.1 Buceros rhinoceros silvestris
CCCTTCTCATTCCAAGAGAAATACCTTTTCCCCATTCCCACCAGGCTTCTCTTGCACCTTTTTAAGTGATGGGCCTGGGATGGAGGGTGCAGGTGCAGGGCCAGCCTCCCTTCTGCCCCACCATGCCTTCTTGTTGAAGTAGCAGCAGCAGAACACCTTTACTCTGTGCATTTACTCAGTGTATTGCTTCCAGGACACATTACCAGAAAAATTCATGATCCCGGATGAAGGGATGGAAAAAGAGTGATTGGTACATGTGTTGTCAATTGAGTAGATGTACCCATGTACTTTGGATTAAAAAGCGCTACTGCCAAAGCTCATTGGTCTCAATATCCAGTATATGCACACCTCCTGCACACAGCCTGGTTTCTTAAGTTTTTGTCATCCAAAAAAGCTGAAAAAATCTTTATGTGTGCAAGAAGGAAACCTCTGCTGCCCACCTATAACAAAGACATGTTTGGTGAACAACTTCAGAAAAGTGTTGTGACAAGGAAACTCATCTGGACAGTGCATGTGAGGGCTGATACCATCCAATTTCTTGCCACAGAGAAGTACTGGGAAGGGTAGAGGAGCAGGATGCAAAGGGTCAGTGCTGCCCTCAGACCTGCTGCTGGTTCCCTGCAGGTTTTCACGGCATATGTTGCTTGGCAGCTGGTTCTTACACCACTCACAAAGATGGTGAGGAGAAAGCGCTGGTGGTCTTCTCCTGCTGAGCAAGGGATTAAATAGCATGCTTGGATGCAGGAATCCTGGCCTGAAGTCTCGTCTCAACAACATTCAGAGCTTGGATTAGAGACAAGTGCAAAATGTATAAAATACTCACTAAATGCTGACCCTGTGTGTTCCTGTGATTTTTAAGTCCAAACCCAAAACAAAGCATTTTTGTGCTTTGAGAAACATTTCTTCATTTTCTTTTTCTTCAGCCAGAACCACTTCACAAAACAGACCTGACTTAACAAGTCTTTCTGGCTGTTACAAAAGTTAATCTCTGCAGTGCTAGATGAAGGAGACCAGTGGCCAGATTTCCAGTTGGTATCAATCACTGACCACCCATTTAAGTCAACAGCCAATGGGGGTAAACATCAGCTTTGTGGGCTGGCTCCTGCTACTTCCCTGGTCATATCTGCACATGCCAAGTGAGTACCAAAAGCAAAGCAAACACAGCCCCAGACTTACTTTTCTGTGGGTAGTAGCTCCATGCAGGGAAGCGTGGAAGTGCACTTCTGTTATCCAAAAGCGGAGTGTGAGCTCTTTTTCCTGGCTATATTTAAATGTTAAGAGAGGACAAAGACTAACCCTAAACTGATCCAAGCTGCGTGTATCTGATTGCAGCTGTCTGGGTCTCCTGGGATTCTCCAGCAGTCTCAATCTACACAAGACTAGAGTATTGCTGTCACAGGACAGTTTCACTTGCACTTACAAAGGGTAGCTGAAAGTTCATCTCTTTTTAAATATTTAGATAAGGGATACACATAATGATGCTGCTTCTTGCAATGACTGGGAGTAGTTAACTCTGCATTGTTTTGAATGCTGGTTGCCCATGGGGGACCCTCCTCTGACACCACCAGCGTGATCAGCTCTGGCTTTGTACAACACTGGAGAGCATTCAAGGCAAAGAGACAAACAGGCTAGTCAAAGGTCCTGGAGCAGCTGTGACTGTGCGCAAGTGTGCTTGTTCACGCAGGCAGAGGTACACAGGCAGCTCGGGGCAGGGGACTACCTTGCCAGCTTCGCGTCTCCCCTCTCTGACTTCTCTAGATTGCACAAGTGGAAATGAGAAAATCTGGTCCTGAGCCTTTGTGGATCTTTTGTTATTATCAGGAGACCATTAGCAGTAAAATTATTAATCTTCTCATAGCCATTTAAGACAATAAACCACAAACCACGCAATAACAGACAGTAGGGAGGGATGAAACATTAAAAGGTGGTCTGTCCGTCAGAGCCCAGTGTGAAACCACAGCTGCAAGGCTCAACTGAAGAGCTGCGAGCAGTGATCCCTGTACCCCACTGGCTCCCCAGCAGGACCGAGGTTAGAAAGTGAAATGTGGCCTGCAGAGAAGACCTATCTTGCAATTATCCCCAGCCCATTTGGCTGCAGCACAACTCAAGGGGCCGGTCTGGCCAGGCTAGGCAAGGGAACTTCAGAAGATTCAGGGGTGGGTACAAGAGTGGGTCAACCTTGATTAGCTTTTGAGGGTCTGCTCCTGATGTATATGACATAAATTAATCAACTTTTGGTTTGGATATGAAATTCACCATGGAAGAATTTTTCCAGGATATGGCTCTTTTTGAGGAGCGCATGAAGAACTGTTGGGCAAATGTGCCATTAACTGGTGCAGACATCTACTATCTACATCTTTTCTCTTCAGTTTATTTTAACGATTAGTGATGCTGTTGAAGCATCCTGTGGTCATCTGGCAGCTACTTGAGAAAACAGGAATTAGCATGTAACCTCACTAAGATGCCGGTGTCCTCACTCTAACTGAGCAAAGTCTCTGTCCTTGGGTGGTTTGACTTCCCATTACACCATCTCCAGCAGAGCAAAACCAACTAGTCCTGGAACTCTCGTCCTAGATCTCAGGCTGTCAAGGATGAATTGTGGATAATGTAAAGGAGACAAAAATCTCACAATCCAACAAGTCGAAAGTGTTAGTGACTTCCTCTAGTGTCAGCAGAACTGACAAAAGAACCGGCAAAAGCTGAGCCTTTTTTGTCTTTCTCTGTATTGCAGGATGTCTTCTCTTCTCATAGCTTCGTCTTTGACAGTGGGAGAAGTCACACAGATTGATCCCCTGTCAGTATTACCTAGGAGGATGGGAATTTTCACAGTCTCAAGAGGAAATCGGAAGTCAGTGATTTTTGTTTACCTCACTGTCTCTGAATTCTTGCCCACTGGTGGTATTGATTTCAGCTCCATGTGAAGTAGGATGGGCTCCTGCTTTTTGAAGTCTACACATCTTCATAAAGCAATGGTTGGGTCTTCAGTATCATGGTACAGGGGACATGTGCACCATAGTCAAGATACAGATGCATGTTGAAATGCACCAGAAGCGAGTTGCACGGGACAGGTAAGCTAGGGCGGTGCACTGATTAACAGGGAGAGCAAAATCTGTCTGAAAAGCAAGACAAACACTGAAACCATGGCCTGTGCTCATCTCCATCTTACTTCTGCCACAAAGATTTCTGGACAACCCAAGAGAGAAAAATGAGGTTTATGTAGATCATTGAAGTTTTAGAGGAAAGAATGTAAGTACTGTTCAAAAGAAGTAAAAACTGCCTCTAAAAGAAAACTGAGGTTGGCCAGGGCTGATGGGATGGACTCTTCCGCTAATTGCCCCTCCTGTTCAAGGAGAAAGGCTTGAGAGAGGAGATAGGAAGAAAAGAAGAAAATGTTTGTGAGGCCTCTCTTAAGTTTAGAAAACTAAGCCAGTTTTAATTCTCTAAAAGAAAACTGAGGTTGGCCAAGGCTGACCAGTCACGGGATGGACTCTTCCGCTAATTGCCCCTCCTGTTCAAGGAGAAAGGCTTGAGAGAGGAGATAGGAAGAAAAGAAGAAAATGTTTGTAAGGCCTCTCTTAAGTTTAGAAAACTAAGCCAGTTTTAATAACAATAGAAAGATACTGTATGCAGAAAACAAAAGATTAACAAGTTTATACAGGATCAGAACTGGTGCAGCGAGGTGGAGGCAGGCAGGGAATATGCACCCAAGCCGTGGTTAAGGACATGAAGCAGTGAAGGCTACCAGGCTGTTCAGTGGCAGCAGCACGCGGCGTGGCAGGACGGGGCAGAGTGGCAGCGATGGTCCACACACGGGACAGGGCTGGCAAAGCAATGGCAGGAGCGCTCGTGCTGAAGCAGTAGCTGGGTCATGGAGCGAAATGATGTCAGCAGTCGCAGCAGCTGGGGCAGCGCATAGAGATGTGGGGTGGCCGAGAGGTAGGAAAAAACAAGGGGGTGACCTCCCGCCTGCACACCGTTTTTAAGGAAACCCTTGGAGCCTGCCAAAAACTCTGCAACCAGTGAGATGAGCTGATGTACATGGGAGGAATACACCACTGACGGTTAGATGTGTCCGTCAAAGATAAACTAACCCTGTTTATCTCAAACTGGGACATGAGGGCATCACCGATTTGACTCCTGATTGCTTCAACTGTGGTGTGTACACAAGCTCACACATATACAGCAGCTGATTAGACTTCTGTCTCACTGAACGTGAAAAGAGCGCGCACATGCAGAGGGTAATGAAGTAATTATCCAGACCGCTGTTATCCCAGAAGCAGTCTACGAAGATTAATGTTTGCATTTTCCTTTAGGGTGAAAGATAGAGGCCTTTAACAAATCGCACTCAATTGCAGTAATGGACAATGAGAATAAATCAGGTTTCCATTTCATTTCCAGACCTGTTATGTAATCTACAGCTATCTGAGGTGGTTTCCACAGCTGGCAGTATACAGCAATTACCCCTGGCTGTGTATTAAAGTTGATAATCTCTTCAACCCAGCAGTAGAGACTGCTGCAATACCTGTGGCTTCTGCTCTCTGAGCTCCTGTCCTCCCTTTCACCAGCAAACCCAGCACAAGCAGCCGTGGGAGGTGAAGCAGCAGTACTTGAAAAAGTCCACCTGCCTTCCCCATGCCCACTTTTGACTGCTCAGGATGATGTGGTTGCTATGACAGTGGGTGACAGGAACTGTGAGAGGAAAGATGGGATGGAGGGAGGGTTCCTTTGGGAGCCTGACCCATGTGTAGGCAGCCCCATCCCGACTAATTCCCCCCTGCTCTCAGCAGAGCCAATCAGACTCACGAAGTCTGACACTAGTATGATGCAGCAAAACCACTGTGTTTCCGAAGGCAAACAGCAAGAACAAAATTCCCCAGGGTTTGTCCCTCATAAGTGATGCTCACTGTTTTATAGTGGTCTTTCCATTGCACAAAATAGCTAGTGATGAAAAAGTCAGTAAGGCCTTCTGGCAGAGAAATAAATAAAAATAAAATTAAAAATAAAGAAAAAGAAAACAATGATTTGCTGTGACAAAAAGTCACGAGAATAAGTAGGAGCTGTGCTTTCAAAATGTCTTTGTAAACAAAGTCCCGTACACATAATGTTTCGGGTTTTGCATTTTTTTTTTGCTCTTATACACACAAATAAGATATGACCGAGCTCAAACTGCCCTAATGCTAAGAATTTTCCAGCTGCTGGAAAGCTGGTAATGTAGCTGTTAACACAGCAGGCTCCTTGGCAGCCAGGCAGGATGGTAAGCCCGGGCTGAGCAGCGCAGAGCTTACCAATGACCCCCAGCCAGAGAAAATCTGGGGACAGCATAAATTACATACACGGGCAGCCTGATCTTGGAGCAGGGAATGAAAAAGACGTGAACCATGTCATGCACAATTCTGCTGAAGGCTGGGTCAAAGATATCGGGACACGCTATTACAGCAATGAAATCAGGGTGCATAAGGCAATGCCTGCATGTAATTGCATACACAGAGTGTGGCCTGAAATTACACGGCTTTGAAACCCGGGACCTTTGTGGAAAAGTGCTCCAACAGTCTGCTTTCAAATTGAAAGTAGCATCTAGCCCATTATCTATAGTTATTGGCCATCTTACCACTGTCCCAGAGGTTGCCTGAATGAATAGGACTGTTAACAATAATTTATACTGTAGTTTTGCCAATCTGGAGACAAAAAAAAAGAGTGTGAGTGGCACTTTGCAGGTGAAACCGGGGCCATGCTGCAGTTATCTTTTAGTTTAAATAATTTTGGAAATGGACTGTGTGGGCTTTTTTCTTGATGCTGTGTTGCTGAGTACTTTTATACATTTTTAGGGGTTTTATTTGGTTTGGTTTAAACTTATAAACTGAAAGATGTTTACTCATGGCTCTTTGCTGTTTCTTGACTTGAGTGTTTTATGTGCTGTTGTCTTCTTAAGGAAAATTATAAACAAGTGACGTGAAACCCATGGCACTGATTCTTTTCACAGCCCAAAACCTGATGTTTTAAGATGTTGCAGAGATGATCAGAGCTTCACTGCAAGAAGCATGTTGCAGTCCTTAGTCAGAAATCTATTCCTCTGAATACACACTGAAATAAATAACTGTAACACTGAAACTGAACTTGACTACCTTCCCATGTTTGGAAGGTTATTTCATTTGTTATTCTGTGTGGCCACTATACACTTAATTCCTTGGTTTCGGCCTTTTCAATGGGTATGTGGGAATAGAACTGTATGTATATATATGTATACACACTTACGTGTAGAGAGGTGTTTTTGAAGGCATGTATTTTCTGGCTTATAAGCTATCACGGGCACTTGATTTTATTAGCAGAGCCAGCCAAATTAAAAAAGACACCCAAAGTATCTGTTGTCTTCTGCACAGATCCATCACTCCATCATATGACAGAGAAGATTATTTTGTGGTGGAATATTTATTGACCTTGGACCTCTGAGACCTTTGCATGCTGTGTAGAAAGCATGAAAGAAGTATGAATAATAGATGTTTGGTCAGGTAGTTACATACATCGATTGGCACCTTTTCTTGTTTGTCTTAAAGGCTAATTTAATGACACTGGTTTCTGAGGCAGTAACGAACGGGTTCATTTTGCCGGATAAATTTATGATTGTTTGCAAGCTGTAAAAAGAATCAAAATAACAAAAGTTCATTCAGCCAGTGTTGATTTTAGGTTCTTGACAGGATGAACGTTCGGCCATAATGTCAAGATAATTAAAAAATTGGCCATTCTGGTGGATACTAAAAGCCTTTCTGACAACTCCACAAGGTGTTTCCACAAACTACTTTCCACTTTAAGTATCTGTCCATGTGTCTTCTCTGGTGATTGTACAGTATCTACCCCTAAGGAGAGAAAAGGTAATCTTAACATCAAATTATTAAAATATCAGATTGCATAGCCATTACTGATGTGCTTATTAATTGCTTTGTTCAACAAAAGTATTTTTATTTACTTAGAAAGCTCTGAAATACTTCTAATATAGGCAGAAGTATCTCAAATTTAGCTAGATTGTATTTCTCTAAGAATATATCAACAAACCTTCTGTACAGCAGTATCTTTCCAGACTTCTGATTTAGGTAGCATCAGGTAAGCATTAAGCTTGTATCATTATCTCCTTAATTTTTTTTTCTCTCCATTGTTATAAAGAGATAAGGAAAGAGTATTCAGCATAAACAAAGCAAAATAATTGCTGCTTGTCTCCCTTTCACTTCTACCAAATGCGTAAGCTTTTGACCGTAAACTAACTTGCAACCATGATCAACCTCTTGCAACCTAGAAATGTTGCAAAGATCATCTTAAAAACTCCATGTAGGGGAAAATCCAATGGTACACAGTTCCACTGGTAATGACCTTTGATGTCAGAAACATGATTGATTTTCAGTTTGCATTTTCTTCCTTCAAGGTCCGCATTCATGTGTAAGACATAGGGGTGTGCTTGAGCAAAAGAAATGGAAAGCACCAGTAATGGAGCATGTTCCTTGTGTAGATTAATGCCTTCATGTCTATCTCCAATGTGAGGTAAACGTAGAACTTTATACAATTTACTCATTCTCATCTTCTCAGTTTCCAAAAATAATTTTTCCCTCCTCAGCTGAAATGGTAGTACCTTTTATTAAAAGCAACAATCTTTCTTTGATCTTCTACTGCTTAAGCATAATTGAGTCTAGACAACCTTCCAACTAGCTTGTCCAATTTATAAATGGACAAAGAAGGTACATGCTAAAAGTTTTAAGGATAAATAGACCAATATTTAAAATGCACTAAGAGCCCTTGCACTCAATATGTTCCCAGAACACTGTACTATTTCCAATTACCCTGCTTTTCTTCAAACCTAGAAAAAACAAATGAATAACAGATGTCGACTTCTGTTGAAGGCTACTTACTGAATGCTAGCTGCTCTTGCTTATTGGAAACCCTTTTAGAATTATTTTCCCTTCTTCCTGTTACCATGACAATATTTGGCCTAATCCCATGGTTTTTTTTCTCGTCCAAAAACACTGTGTAGGCAAGAGGAATTATCATTAAAATGAATCCTATTCACAGCTGATAATGAATGTCTGAACAGTGCTCTTGTTTGTAAGTGTTATGTTCTTAATACGATTCCTCCAGGGAAGAGAGTATGGAAAATACAATCCCTTAACTTTGATTAAAACTAGTTGATTGTTCCCTGGCTGCAGTCGGCTGTGCATCATGTTGCTATGAAAATACTCTCTTGTTGTGTTGAGAATTTTCTGCTGTCCTACAGTGAGTTACCCTGCCACACTTATCTTTTTCATGAATGTGTAAAGATCAACTTCCAAGTTTCTCTAGGTATCAAAAAAATATGTCCAATCTATCTTGCGATAAAAAAAGATTGAATTCTAGATTTGATTTTTTTAAAACACCTCTAATACTTAAAGTATATTGATTAGTAATGGATATAATTAATACTAAAAATTAATATAATTGTGGTGATGTAATTAACATAATCAATATAATTAATATTGGTAAAATTAATATTCGAAGTATATTTATTATTAATTGCTAAAAGAATATTAGTATCAATTATTATTTTATTTATTATATTATTACATAGATCCCTAGCTATTCTATGCATAAACCCTCTTCACTTCCATCCTCAAATCCCTGTGGGCTAAACTGTAGTCCACTAAAAAATACGCTTCTTAAAACCTTATGGAATAACACAACTAATGTGGAGAAGAGGTACAAGCACTGAGTGGAACGATATCTGTAGGAAATACTTTTTCTCAGTTTTCCTTTTGTGTGGTAGCAAAAAATCAATTACATTATTCAGAGTCACTTACACAAGTGAAAATCACTGGTGTGGGTATCCAGAGAAGGGGCCTCTAGTACAATCAACATAAGCTCATTAAAAAAACTGTATGTAAAGCTAGGTTGATATCTTTTCTGCTGGGTTTACAGGTTTGACTCTTAAAGAGAATAGTGTTAATGTAATGTATTTAGACTTCTGTAAAACATTTGGTTTGATACCACATGACATTTTGATTAAGAAATTAAACAATACAAAATCAACATGGCCCACATTAAGTGGATTAAAAGCTGGCTATACTATTTATTAGTGACTTGAAAGAAGAATGAAAATCTTTACCAACAGAGACAGCAGATGACAGAAATATTGGGGAGAGCTAAATAGTGTGGAAGACAAATCACTGAGACAGGGAGTGACATCAATCACTTGGTAAACTTGTCTGTCCAAACAAATACATTTTAGCAGAGCCAAATTCATACTCACAGAGCCAAAACTTAACCTGTGCCTACAGATGGGGGCAGATCAGGGGAAGACCGTGGACCTGGAAAGGTTTCAGCAGCCACAGTAGACAAATGGTTCAGCCTTTGCGTCACGAACTGATGGAAGTCCGGTCGTCGGAGGTATGAGTTCTCGGTCACAGAATTAAGACACAATGGTGTCAAACGCATATGTTTGCTCTTTATTTCATTCACACATGAAAAGGTGACGAGGGGAAGAGAAAGGGAAGGGGGGAGACGAGGGAGTGAGAAAGAGAGAGGGGAGAGAGAGAGAGGGCCCTCCACAGAGATTCGTCTTACAGAGTGGGTGGGGTGGACGTCCCAGCATGGATCAGTGTGGTGACACCTTTTGTTGTCCATGTCCCCACCTTTTCTCAGTATTTAGGTGGGGATTCTTGGAGGCCTTTTGCATAAGCCCCTCCTTCCGTGTTCCTCCAACACGCTTGTGCTAAGTACCTTTGGGGGTCTTCAGGTGGTCGTCAGGCGTGAGCCTCCATCTCCTTATGCATCATCATTCTTGCTGTGTTTGCAGAAAAACGGGGGCTTTCCATCTGTGGCTTCCCACCTCTGAAGGCTCAGCCGTGCAGAGGAGCTTGTGGTTACGGCATCCTGAGCGTCTGACTCCAGAGTGGGAGGCGGGGGGGAAATGCAAACCTTGCTTGCTCCTTGTAAGCC
>NW_010431870.1:69167-81669 GCF_000710305.1 Buceros rhinoceros silvestris
GGAGGTATGAGTTCTCGGTCACAGAATTAAGACACAATGGTGTCAAACGCATATGTTTGCTCTTTATTTCATTCACACATGAAAAGGTGACGAGGGGAAGAGAAAGGGAAGGGGGGAGACGAGGGAGTGAGAAAGAGAGAGGGGAGAGAGAGAGAGGGCCCTCCACAGAGATTCGTCTTACAGAGTGGGTGGGGTGGACGTCCCAGCATGGATCAGTGTGGTGACACCTTTTGTTGTCCATGGCCCCACCTTTTCTCAGTATTTAGGTGGGGATTCTTGGAGGCCTTTTGCATAAGCCCCTCCTTCCGTGTTCCTCCAACACGCTTGTGCTAAGTACCTTTGGGGGTCTTCAGGTGGTCGTCAGGCGTGAGCCTCCATCTCCTTATGCATCATCATTCTTGCTGTGTTTGCAGAAAAACGGGGGCTTTCAATCTGTGGCTCCATGTCCCCACCTTTTCTCAGTATTTAGGTGGGGATTCTTGGAGGCCTTTTGCATAAGCCCCTCCTTCCGTGTTCCTCCAACACGCTTGTGCTAAGTACCTTTGGGGGTCTTCAGGTGGTCGTCAGGCGTGAGCCTCCATCTCCTTATGCATCATCATTCTTGCTGTGTTTGCAGAAAAACGGGGGCTTTCCATCTGTGGCTTCCCACCTCTGAAGGCTCAGCCGTGCAGAGGAGCTTGTGGTTACGGCATCCTGAGCGTCTGACTCCTGAGTGGGAGGCGGGGGGCAAATGCAAACCTTGCTTGCTCCTTGTAAGCCATGCAGTCATCTGAGCCATACTATTACCTAATGTCCAGAAAACGGAGATGTCCATCAGGATGTTTTGCGTCCCCTAGGGTTGTGCTTTTATTGTCCGGTGGTCTGGTGGTGGTGTGCATGCTCAGTGTCGTCCAGGGCCCAAGCTCACGCATAGGGTCTGACCAAAACAAGATCTCACTGTTCCGGGAAAGGTTTACAAAACCAGGACACCTGTGCTAAGGTTTTCAGAGTAAAACAAAGGTTTTTTTCTAGTGAAAAGGGTACATTTGTGGTTCATGGTTCGGAGATGTTCAGTCTCGGTTCTTTGCAGCGTCTAGCAATGTTGAGACATAAACAATTTTTTTCATTCTCTGACACTTTGTGTTTGACTCCAATAAAGCCAATCCTTGAATACTACACCCAGCTCTGGAAGGGATCGGGGTGAACTAATAGTGTATTCAAAGACAGGAGTAACATGCCTTGCAAAAATACCTCGAGGACTGTCATCTTTCTACAGGATTGAAAAGAAGGTTAAGGATTGATGTGCTAGGAAAGCTCTGACTGCCTACATGAGGAATGTGTGTTTGGTGTTTTGATCTCTTGATAAAAAGTATGTGTTTTAATGCCTGGAAGCTAGAACTGGCCAAGCCAATGTTAAAACTGAAAAGGAAAATTAGACCACTGAATGTCATTGACAGCTTTGAAAGAATCTGTGAGAGGCTGCAGTAGATTTGTGATTGTAAGTCAAAACAGTTGAGATTAATTTCTAGAAGTTACACAGTAGTCCAAGCTAGGTCTGATACAGGGTAGTCTTCTGGTCTACATAACACAGAGAACAGTAATAAGAAATTAGAGTTTTGTCCTCTTTTAACATGTGAAAGCAAATCCATGAAATCTGGCCCTATTACCAGCAATAAAACAAACAAACAAACAAAAATTTCACGGTAGCTTGGGTCATGAACTGGAGTGGCACCTGTGCAGGTAGGGCAAAATCCAAATAAGAACTTGGATCTTGTGGTACCTGGGAGAATGACAGACTCCAGCTCTCCCCTGTACTCCAAAGACTCTGTATCTGTGTATAAGGTACAATAGGTCTCCTTCCTTCTGGGGAGGGAACTGGAGTGCCCAGACAAGATTCCCACAGGCATCTCAGATGGCATTCAGTGCCTATTCTTAGGCACCTGAATGGGTGAGTCTCCAGGTGTCTAAACCTCTTAAAAGGCTTCAGGCCTTTCTCCCAAACGCAGGGCAGAGGATAAGAGTAATAGAGTTTGTTGTCAAGTGTTGCATCTACTGCCTCCTCTTTTTGCACGTGACACTTGGTGAGTTGTTGAGAGACTCCTTGCTAAGTGCTTTCTGTTTCCTGTGAAAAAGTAACAAACAGGATACATTCAGGTCATCAGGTTTGTTAAATACAACAATTCCCACTTCTGTTAATAAATCAGGTACATTGTACTGATTGGATAGTTTGCAGGTTTCAAAGAATCTTTAGAATCAATACTCAGTTAATTATTTTAGCTTAGAGAGGAGCATTCCAGATAACTGACATTTATGTCTCTGTGTTGTGAAGACGCTATTTTGTGTGATGTAGGATGTACTTGCCTTTTCATTACCTCGCCATGCTATTTGTTGGCCTGAGACAAATATTGTAACTTACCAGAAAAGAAAGGGCTATTTCTTGTTCATTCTGGTGAATGACATGCTGGCATGTTCATACCTAGTTTTTGTGTTAGCTGGTTCACGACCTGTTTTCTCTATGTCTAATACCTGAGTTATGAGCTCCAGAGGAACACTTTGTCTTAACACGTGCATGTTTGTGTCTGTATGCAACCACATCCAAAAGTGTTAAAAGAAGATCCAGAAACCTTGTCATCTTTGGAGAATGGGGGTGAAGTAGACATCTTTGGAGAGTGAAATGCCCATTGACAAGCTCCCCTAAGCCATTATTCTTGTTAGTGTATAAGCAAAAGCCCTGGGTCCTCAGCAATGCATCCTCCTGTGGTCCCATGAAGCCGCTTCCTTCCATAGGTCTGTAAGTCTGAAAACTCCCTTGGAGAGAGGGGATCTCAGGATAATTTCACGCAGGTCAACACTTCTTGACAGCTGCTGAACTTGGAGAACTTGGCACCTCTTGGTGACTCCGCTGGCTTCTTTTTCAAGAGAGGAGCAGGTCATCCTCAGACTATATTGCCACCAAATTTAAGTTACAATTTGTTGTGTTTCTATCAAATACAGAAATTAAACCTGTTCATCTTGTGTCTACGTTTATAATATCCTGGCTTAGATGAACCTCTGAAAAGCTTGGTAGCTCTCTTCGGAACTAAAGAGTGGTCTGGGACACGTAGATACCTGGCAAATCCTAAGTGTCAACTATAGTGAAGCACAATACAGAATCTCCTATCTGCTGTGAGTAGATGTTCTCATTATTTATTTCATGTATAAGTATCTATACACACTTACATATGTATGCATGTACATACATATGTGAACATTTTTCATGTTATATATTTAATGTATTACGTATTTATAGACACACGTACATGCACACGCACACATACATATGTAATCCTCTGAAAAGAGCATCTGTATGTCATCCTAACAAGTTTCTGATAATCCTTACACCAAAGTGCAAATTTCCCGTTCCAGGAAAACAAATGGGCTTCAAGTTATAAACTGAATATAGTAGTGAATGATAATGTTCTAAGGGTACCCTAATAGTGCCATTACACAGCTGATCAACGTCAAAGAGCATAGTAATCTAGCATCTGTGTCTAGTACTAAAGCAATGTTATGTAATAAGTATGGGAGGCCTCTCTAAAAATGTGAATGAGTACTTAGTAAATAATGTTTCTAAATAAAACAAGGACATCGTGACAAGAGACTTCTTTAGTCAAAAAGCACTCTATGTAATTGCAGGAAGGAGTGCATCTTGTCTTTAAAAACCGTGTCTTTTTACTATACTCAAACCCATTCCTAGGATACTTTAAGCAAATGGAACAAAATGGAAGGAGAGGATTCAACTTTCAGTCTTGACGTTATCTGCTGTAGTCAAATGTATTTCCAGGAATAGAGGCACATAGTATTTTAAAGCAGGAAAGAAAGCCATCTGTGTTTTCTTCTGGAATATCAATGGCAACTTGAAAAAGAGTTTTGAAAATATTACCTGAGTGTAACAAGGCTTTCCTGGAACTGCCAGCTTTTCTGCCCTACCACGAAGCCTAGGTTTCAGAAGTGGTTAGCACTGAACTGTTTTAAGAGTGGTACATGGCTGGATTCCGTTGTCCGACACAGAATACGCAGCAGCCCAAGGCCTTATACTGAGGTACGTGTCCACCTGTGGTACGTGAGCAATCACACTGATTTCAGTGAAACTATGCACGGTCAAAGTCTGACCAGTCATTAACTATGTTTGCTGCATCAGGACCCGTCATGGCTTCTAAAAGGGGTTTGCTTATGGACTGGGCTCTGAAGCTTGAGAGAATGGGGTTTTAATGTTTTGTGGTAACAGGAGGAAGAAGTTTTGCCAGAATTAGAGAAAAACCTGTCATAAAGAACAGTCTGAGTGACTATTTTTTGGTTAGTCTTGAGCTACAGAAGATGCGGCTGATGTATGAAAATTCATCCATGTACTATAAAACAGCAAAATGCTTATAAGCGTCACTGTGTATATACGATATGCCAGAGTATACAGGGCTCTACGGGACACAGGAATTATTATATATATCATAAGGAAAAAAAATCAGAGGAAGAGACAGGAATGGTGTGGGGGAGAGGAAAGGACGTAGAGCGATTGGAAAATGCATTGTTCACAATTATGTGGATTGGTGTAGACAGAACTAAGTGGCTTCTGTTCTAATCAAAGCCACAACGTCTCTATGAGCATTGGTCCTGACATGGTTTACCATGATGGCAAATGCTGACATACGACTACAATAAAAGCAACAAGGTGATGAAGCAGATCAGCTAGCCCACTAGCATAACAACTCATTGCTTAAAAACAAAGCAGCTGACTTCACGGAGGTTAAATAAGATTTTTGCTATCCTCAGTTGGGGGCTGTACACATACAACCTCCAGAGAAAATCTGTGACTGACTGTATTTGGCATCCTAACAAGCTGCAATAGCATGTCAAAGTCCTAATTATTTTAAAAGGGATGCGTTTCAGAAGATGAGTATCATTGCAATGGCCCGTAATCTTTTCTCAGAAATTAGATTTTAAGCCTGCAATCACAGAAATAGAGGGAAGTAGATGTGTTCCTACAGCACCATTAAGTATGATTTCAAACATAATGTAAAACCACAAATGTTTGTGTGTGTGTGGTGCGAACTTAGATATGTGCATGTAGCAGAATTGACTATATGCTTATAATTATTTTCAATGGTTTGCACAAAAGACTTTGAAGAAAAGCTGCTGTTCCTTCCAGATAATTACGTGTAACATACTGGGTGAAACTATGCCTCCTTTGTGCACATTTCAAAAGTCCCAGCTTCACTAGTGCCAACTCTACACTTTCTTTGCATCCTGAAAGGAAAATAATGGCTTTTCTCACATCAGGCATAATGAGTAGAAGATGATGTCAAATTCCTGTTCCAAAAGACAGATGTAAAAGTTGTTCCTCGCTGTCTGTGAAGCATGAAGACTAAGTGCAATCTGTGCCTCCTGACAGCAGTGCATGTATCTGGAATAGCATCAATGAGCATATTTTTCACTTCCTATTTGATATTACTTATTAAATGGATTGTAACTTTACACTTAAATCATGTCAGCTATGAGTGAGCAGCAACCCAGGCATGGAGGTATTTCCCAATTAATAGAAAAAAACCCAAACCACTTTGTAAACTGATCCAATAATAAAATTCCCAAGAAATAGCCTTAATGGCTTCTGTGGCATTAGGGGACCTGAATACTAAATTCAGTACAATATTTTACATTTATTAAACCAGTTCTTAATGTCAGAAGGAAGCAAAGCACATAAGCAAGGGTCACTGTAAGCATCATCCTTGTTCAGAATTGTCTGCCTGTTCCGGTGGGGTTGTAATGATTTCCACATCTGCCAGACTCACACAAGGACAGGAGCAGGTGTAGCTGCTGAAGCAGGTTGCAGCTGTTAGAAGTCATGCAATCTGCCAGGCTTGCATCATAGGTTTTTTGTGTAATTCTATTTTAGTCTAATTTTTATCTACCAACCTTTAAATAAAATCTTGTAAATTGAGACTTATTATTGCTGTCACTGCATTCAATGACACAGCTGCCAGAAAAAAGGCACAGGCCAATACTGCCAGGGTCTGGGCTGTAATGACTTCTCGTTGACCAAAGGGCAAGTCCACAAAGGAGCAAAATGTTGAAACTGTGTGTTTCCGAATCTCAGCTAAGATCCAAGCTACTGAACTGCTCTATTTCTGCATGCCTCCACCCTCTGACCTTTTGCCTGAGTTCACTTCTATGTCCCCCAGTTTCAGTGAGCTTGAAGAACTCCAAAATCAAGCGCACTTATAAGCCTTCGCCTCTGACAGTTTAGAAGAGGAATAATCTCAAAAGAAATACATGAGTTACAGAAGGCAAGATTTGGCATCAGCCTTCTGCAAGCCTAAAACCTGCAACTAACAGGACCTCATGCCTGGAAGAAGTAAAACTTCAGTACTTCATGGATGACTTTTTAGCAAATTAATTATTGAAATAGTCATTAAGAATGCATGTCCTCAGGGTCCTTCTCACGGCTTCCAAAAAGTTAATTACTGGTGAATTGGAGTTTTCTCCTGAAAGGATTCAACCAGATGCATTAGACTTTGTGGCAACCATGCTGTATCTGCTGGCTGTCTTGCACACGCGGGAAGGTGGCTAGTTTGTGCTGCTGGAGGCATCCTGAGATGCCAGTGCCGTGAGCAAGTGTGAGAAGATCCTGCTGCCCACACCTACACTGGAGGTGCCAGTTACCTGCTGCATCCAAAGATACCATCAGGGAACTGGCTGTTTGTGACTGTTTTGTGGGGGTTTTCTTTCCTCTTCAGAGAAACACAAGTATGTTTGGTGAGCGAAAACAAAAGATTCAAGTTGAGAACTTTTACTTCCAGCAGTTTTCGCTGAGCCGTATTTGGAACAAGAAAGCTCCTCCCTTGTAGTGCTGACAGTAGCTATTTAATCTAATTGTTGATGTCGTGATGCAATTTCCAGCCCAAGTACATTAAATGACATTCAAATTATATTATATTACCTTACATTCTTTCACTTGTCCAATGAGAAAAAAAAAAAAGTAGAAAAAGATAATTTAAATATGTCTGCTGGCAGCAGAAAAGCTGGCCCCAAAATTTGAGGGCACTCAGAGCAACTTTCAGTGTGCAAACTCAAATGTTGCTGTGCTTATACTGATGTCTCTGCTTATGTGAAAGATTAGGGTTGGAATTAGGTCTGCCAAAAATTGAAGGCTTGGAATGTCCAAAAGAATTCTCGAATTTCTGTCTAATTTGTCAAACAGCTTAAGCTGTAAGAAAAGAGGTCTTTTCTGGAACACAGTGTTTTGACATTTTCAAAGTCAGATGTTCCAATTTTTCACTCTAGAACAACATTTTGTTTCAAAACTTACCCAGCAAGGATGCTTGAAAATCATTCAAATACCTAGAATTAGCTAAATATTTAGTTTTGGGTCAAGAGGAACTCATTGTTCAATTCACAAACCTTTTTCCTTGAAATATCAGTTATTTCCGTGATGTTACTCCTGCAGGCAATGGGTAGCTAGCTGCTCACCTCACTGTGGCAGAGATATGCAGCTGGGGACATTTTCACTGCCTTAAGGAAATGCTGGAGGGAAACCTAGACAGTTTTTGTGACAGTAACACAGAAGGTGGGGGAGTGGGAAGAGAGAACTGAGAGAATCTTTTGCAAATCTAGCCCAAGAAACAGACATGATTTTTCATCCTTGTTTCTTCTGTGACCACCTTTGTTCCCATAAGAAAAGAACAATCCAACTTCTCCTTTTTAGCTGCTGTTTACTGCTAGAGCTATGTCACAATAGATCGAACTATTTAATGTAGCATCATATGTGAAAAGTGGAAAAAAGAAAGAAGAATAAAGAATTAGGAAATGAAGCCCAAACTCATCAGATTGCATATTTAGGGTGAAATGAACCTTTCAGATCAACTGTTTGTTCTTGCCTTGATCTTTAAAAGAGGCTGGTTTCTGAAGCCTAAGTTCTTACGTTTCATATGATGGTTACCAAAACTCAAAAGCACATTATAAGACAATAGGAGTGCAAAATGCCTCCTGTTTGATAAGATCAAGGGCTTTAGAAACACAAATTACTTGACATATCCTGTACCTTACCTTCAAGGGAAATCTGGGACATATTTTTTTAGACCAAAAAGTTAATGCTCTGTTGTTCAAAGGCTCACTGGCTTGAACCATGATGCAGCGTGACTATAGATTGTCACTTATGGCAAACTTGCCCTTGTGATAAATCATATTTTCTGTAGAGAGCACATGTATTAAAGTTTGGTTAGTTTCTATTAACTAATGTCACTGCGTTGCTATTTGGTCACATTTTAAGAAACTGTACTTTCACTGTTGATCTGAATTCCTGTTAAATGCTATATGGCTTTTTTTTTTTCTTATGAAACATTATTAGTTGAAAATTAGGTTCAGCTCTGCTCTTTGTATCATTTAGAGACAGACAAAGCTAGCTAGAATGATAACAGATGCCGGGTGATTTTTACTGCCAGATTTCTCGGAGTCTTTAAGTTTCTGTCAACCTTCTTTCCCTTGGACTTTCATGATTAGAGTCTACAGCTCTTTCCAAGAGATGTTTTTTGAATGTGCTGGTCCTTTAATGAAACTAAGCTGACACTCCTTATAAACACCCTTTCACTTACAAACCCTGGCTGTGTTTATTGCTGTTGCCCTCAAGGATTTTATCTGCTTACTCCTATGCATACCTTCATCTTCTAGGAGGTAGCGCTAACTACACTGGCACTTGAACCACGCTGCTTATGGGAAATAGAAATACTGAATTGTATGTGAAGCAAATTAACTTTCTCTAGTGCTGGAAGGTGAGTCAACCAAATGATCTTCCAAAGCAAGTAACGGAAGGACCCCGATGGCTTCCTTGAGTGCACTTTCTCGCCGATTTTGGTCTTACTCCCACATGAGGTACAGTTGTAACCTGAACACAGGATGTGCAGGGTAAATATGGAGAGCATCCTTCAGTCTGGTAAGAGCCTCTTCTGCCTTCACCAGAGATCAGGCATGGGCAGGAAAAAGCAGTGCAGTAAAATTAGACATGAGTAATAGAGCTTTCCGTTATCTTTAATTACAGACTAGTTAACCCAATGTTAAACTCTTACGAGAATATTCCCCCACACTCACTTTGATTTTACAGCTACCCCAAAGGAGCTTGCTGGAGCAAGAACTTTGCAAACCTGTGGGAACTAAATACTCTCACAGGAGGGAGGGAAGGTTGCAATCCACTGTGTGCACACTGCTTATATGTATGCGTGCACAATTCTCAGTATTGCAAAATGCCAGCAATCTTCTTCCCTCGTAGGTGGGCCTTGCCACTGATGTAGGAGGAGGGTGAGGACAGTTGTGTAGGAGGTGAGCTCAGGGGCCCCTTCAGTGATGAAGCAGTGCTGGATGCGAGGCCCAAAGGTAAACAGGGCCTAGGGACCTTCAAGTGTCAAAGGATGTCAGCTCTAGGGAGGGAATGGAACTGGGCAGCAACAACGCCTCACAGGTGGAAAGGGCAGAGTCGTGGAAGGCTTTGAAGAAGAGGAGGAGAAAGCTTCCTGTGAGTGTTGCTTAGCTTGGTTTAACTTCCAAATGCATTACCTCTAAAGGGTAGATATCACCCCAATGACGTTTTTAATCCTCCTTAAGCTGAATTGAAGATCTGGTGTTCTGATTGGAAAATTTGTATTTGAAGTACTTGTTGCTGTCTCAGGAAATTGCAAAAGCACCCAAAAACTCAAAAAAGGTTTAATTTTACCTTTTTTTCCTCCTAATGCAGAGATTTAACATGGGATAACCCATACTTTATGTGTGATATAAGGAGATCTGTAAGAGATCGAAGCAGTTCACCAGGAAGATGGAAGCGAAAGCCATATAAGAAAGGGGCCACTGGGCTTGTGCCTTTTACTGATGATGTGCTAAAACTAGTATATTAATAAAATATATCTTGTAAGTCACACATTTCAGATAGGCAGTAAAAGTATATGCACTTTTGCTTCATTGGTATGAAATTTATGGTGCAGTAAAGCAAAAGTGTCAAACTGCTTCAGATAACTTCAGAGTTTTCTACTAGCAAAAACATACATAAATAAAATCTTCCTTTTGTAAGGAAAAAGCGACATTTCCAGGTGAAATTTTCACATAACAGGAGTTTGTTCATATCCCTTATCACTAACCCCATGAGGTAATCATCTGGTTTGACAAAAATGTCTGGCTGTCCCTGAAGTGGCTGACTGTTAACCGTCTGAGGCGAAGTGGTTCCACTGAGTGTTTGAAAGCATTTCATTGATAATCCATAACATCTCTTTCTCTGCATAGCTGGTGTATAACGGCTATTAATGGTGCATTATACCACATAATGCACTTAACCATGACTTTTCATTGTTTTAGGTGCTATTCTGTGGCCAGTTACCTTACTAAAGCCTATCATTACATGCTTGACGTTATTTTAATAGCTTTGCAACAACACATATGAATAAGAGACATACAGCAAGGTCTGAGCTGATTCTCATATCGCTTCCTGACTTAATTCAAGACTAACTTTCCCCAAAGATATCAAAATGTTTACATACTATGTAAGAACTAGCTCCTCTTCCCATTTATTTTCACAATCTGTGCATACATATGGAGATCTCTCTTTCAAACTTGAGTCTGAATTACCCAGCTACTCTAAGACTCTGTATCAGCAGAAACCAAAGACCTTTTATTTTCATAAAGGATAGTGTTATCAAAACAGGAAGAATTTGGTTGAAAGAACACCGCGTCTTTTATATTCCTCAGCCTCCCAGTTCTCACTGAATTGATAGAATGTTCCAGGAAATCCATCTCTCTGGGTGGCTATGAAAATATACGGGAAAGTCTTCTTTAAAGAGTAATACCAGGTGGCTTGAGATCAACAATTCGATTTTGTCTTAGAAAGGGCTCAGTGTGACAAAAAAATGTCTCTGAATTGCAATTCTGCCTCTCTCCCTCTTTCTCTCCTTTCAAGAGATGGTAGATAAGGTGTTAGCTCTGAAGAACAGAATATCATTGTGTTCACCCATATGAGCTATGGTATTCTAAGAAAATGAGACTTTCTTTGAATCAGGGGGGAAAATAAACTCATGTACAATTCTATTCATTAACTATGACAAGTTCCAATAACTTGGATGGGGATGGTGGAGCTCTTTTTCCTTCGGGTGGAATGGCAGAGCAGATTACCCAGCATACACCATGCAAGAGCCTTCCCCGGCTAATTAAAAACGAGTAACAATAGTTTTGTGGTTTTTTTCAGCAACATTATATGGACTCTACTTCTGTAGAAGAGCTTATCATTCACTGGTAAGAAAACATGTCAATGCCGTTCTTGGAAATGGTCTGTGATATCTAGTTGTCATAATGACAGACAGTAAGTACATTCTTTTCTCACTTATTTGAACTCAGTTCCTGGAAAAATTACGAAGTAGATTATCTGAACAATAATGCAATCATCAGGTGTGGTCGACATGGATTCGCAAAGGAAAGTCTTGCTTAACTGATTTGCTATCTTTTTACGATGAGATCAGCCACCTAGTGAATGAAGGGAATGTATTTTTTCTGCATTTTAGTAAGCTTTTGATACCGTCCCTCACAGCATCATTTTGTCTACGTGAAGATTTTTTAAATGCATATAGATTTCTATTATAAAAACAATAATAACTCAATGGAGTTTTTCATTAAAGAAACTTATCAACCAAATATTTAGTAATCATCAATACCTGCTCCAGAGTGAGAAGCAGGTTACAAAAAACGATCAGTATTTAGAAAAATCTTTAAGTAGCTTGGTAAACTCTTTAATTATTCTGATGCAGATCAAAATAAGTTGTACTTGAAGCAATCATTAATATATAATACGTACATAAATATAATATGTGAAATTATCTTAAATACACCAAGGCCTTCCACTCTATTTTTCTTAAATGAATAATCCCTCAACAAAGATTGAGGGAAAGACCCAGTAGCCTCAAGTAGCTTGTGTTGTCTCAAGCTGCTTCATACATCTGTGCTGGAAGAAGCAAAGGATCATTTACCTTATTATTTTTCTCCTCAGTTCTCAGACACCTATTCAATTGCATTATGGTCACCAGGTAATATTAATAAAATTGATTGATAGAAAGAATCTGGCTGACTCTTGTTTTAATGTACTTTGTGCAGACACAAGTCATTGCTTATGTCCCTACCTTTTCCCAAACCACTGCATTGAGACCACCATTGAATTGCTGTCTCATCCAAAATCCATAGTCCAGATCATAAATGCATTTTTCACGCATAAGAGAAAAAGGTCATTCCTGTTCATACATATGCCTATACTCAGCCAAGTGGGAGTCTTCATCTCACCAATGGGCAACCTCCCCAAGGAACTGAGTTGTCTGTATAGGTCACTTCCTTTTCTAAATGAGAAAAGATTTCCTCCTTGCTTCCAAGGCACATTTGTCTCCTTCCACATCTCCTTCTAAGGCTGGTTCTCTGCCTAGAAATGAGGCAATCAGTGAAGAAAATAACCAGTAAAATGTTGGAAGAGCTGAAAGAG
>NW_010431870.1:81768-89542 GCF_000710305.1 Buceros rhinoceros silvestris
GAGTGTCAACATTGCATGGTATTAAGTAAAAGGTTTATTCAAGATGTTGATGGAATAAATTTCCGTGTGCAAAGCAAACCATTGGGATAGATACGTTGTAATATCCTGCCTTTAGGACAATGAATTGGTGAAGGTCTTTATGTTCCATCGCAAAATAACTGCAACCTTTATTTTCTGCAGTAGCTTTAGGGCCTTTTTTTCTCATTTGTTGCATGACCATGAGGTGTGGGAGGCTAAAGACCTGGTCTTGGTGAGGCTGTTAGCAGGGATCGTTGTAGTGAAGCATCTCAAGCTGTAACACCTGGCTCTGTTTCTCCACCAACTGATAGGAGCATAAAGAGTGGAAAAGACATTTTCTGCGACTGTGAAACATGCATGAAGTGACAACAAGCTAAGTATGACAGCATTTTGCCTCGTAGCGTCTCAGAGTCCGTACAGGTAACTCGTGGCAAACCAAACCAAAGCGATTTAAGAAGCTGCACTCTGCGTGCTGGCAGGTAGCCTTGCTTCAACTAAGCAGGCAAAGACGGGTTATTGGTTACTAACCATGGCTAGTAACCACTTCAGTTTCACTGATGGTCCCAGCCTGATGTAATAATCAGGTGCCCTGGGTCATATTTTCCATATGTGAATCCAAATGGGTGCCTTGTGAGAGAGGCCAATCCACGTGCTTTCAGGAAGGTTAGCGAAACCCAGCGAAGAGCAGATAGGAAACTCATAGTCCATCTCACCCTAGTTGTGTTAGTCACAGAGTGACTTGCATCTCTGAAATGCTTCAGATTTTCTGACACATTTTTTTCACCTCTTGCATTACTAATATATAGCTTATTATACAAAGAACATGTTCTCTTTTCTTTTTGAACTTTAACTTTGAACTACTTCTTGACTAGCAGGGCAGTCAGTGGTAACGGCTTTCACAGTCTAATTATGTTTTGTATGGGATAATATGTCCTTATATTGGGTCTGAATTTGCCACCTTTGGTTTCTTTGAATGAATCATTGTCACACATGTTATGGAACAGGAAGAACAGAAGTTCCTGATCTGCTTTCTCTGTAACATTCATTATTTTGTATGCTCTTATCATGTCTCCTCATATTCACAGACTTGCACGGATAAACAATCCCAGTCTTTTCAATCTCTTTTCCCTAACATTTTTTTTCATACGCTTAATAATTTTCAGTACCCTGTTCTGAACAGTGCCCTGTCTATTTCTCCAATATCCTTCGAGGGCAGAGGTGCTGAGTGCAGTAGTTGAATACCAAATGAGGCCCTGCCATCTACGTGTATCCCCTACTGTGTCACAGAAAATAGAAGTCAGTTTAAGCTGTTATGCTATGGAACTATGGTCTAAATTTTCATAATAACCTAGGCAGGAATAATACTGTATTTATGTTCTATTTGTGAAAGAAATCTCCAATATTACTTCCTTTTGTTCAAGATTCCTGATGCCAGCTGTGCCTGGAAAAGATTTATGGAATAAATACCAGAACAAAAGGTTTCTATAACAAATAATGACAATGAGAAATAGCAGCTAAGGATAGATCTGGAAGAATATTTAGACTCCAAAATCCCATATAGTCCAAGAGAAAATTTTGGTCGCTATAGGTTGCTACATTAGTCTATACTCTCATGGTATTTCAGCTGGCTTGAAGTGAATTTCCTGCTTGTCCCCATTTACTGCAGTTTGGTTCCCATGGGCAGGGCGCCCTCTTCAAGCAAATGCAACAAGAAGATGTGTCTCAGCCACTAATGGATGTCCAGCCCAAAGCCCCAGGCTACAGCTCATATGAAATAACCCCCTGTAATGCATATAGTGTGGACTTCAGGTCCTTTGCATCCCATTCCCATGGACTGCTCTGCAGATGCATTCCTCTTGTGCTGCACACCTTGCCACCACCAGCTGTTCCAAAGCATTCGAGTAGCTGAGCCAAGGGCTCAAAACTTACAACCCCTAACTTACAATTATGATCAACTTTACTAACACGAGTAAGTCTCCCAAGACTGTCTCTACTAAAAGATGAGGAAATGTGTTGGCATTGAGATAGTCCGCATCAGGATATCTGTCAGTGCTTAGTCCCCATGCGCTGAAGAAAAAGAGGTACACGGGGTATGGAAGCAGTGATTTAATCCGAGCTTGCTTAGGAACATATTCTGGATTTCTGCTAACAAGGCATCGGTGCAGAGCAGAGCTGGGAATGTTTTTTGCGAGAACAGGGAGGTTTGGGGACCATTTTTTGATACAGGAGTACTGGACCACCAAACATGTCTGCAGTGAACTCAGAGCCACATCTTGACTGCGGGTGCATCCCAAAGGAGTTGTGCGTGTATTCACACCCAAAATGCTGGGGCAGGCCCTCCCACACTCCTCCAGCCACAGATCTGCCTATGTGGAGATCAGGCAGGAGTTAATCTCACACAGCACTTGTGACTTATCCTCAAGGTCCTGCCCAGAGCTTTCCAGCAGCAGCATGCATTGGTAGGAAACAGTGATGAAAAGACAGAGGGAAAAACAGGAAAGTGGAGTTATATTTTTTTGTGCACTTTTGCAAGTTCTTGTTAATTCTTCAGACTGAGAAGCTGAAATGAAAAACAATGGGGATGGAGGTTAGAGCGGGGGAGAGGAAATAAAGAACAAATGCCAAGGAAAAATACCTGGGAATAGTAGTAATGGGTACAAGGTAGGAAAGGGATCAGCCTGGTTGCCTACAAACCACATTGATTAGCAACACAGGAAAAATCCTTAGTGCTGTATCTTTTTCTCCAGACACAGAGGGCGATGGAAATACAATCTTCTGTTTGCAAAGCAAAAGCATCAGAGGATAAAGATAGGGCACATATGGGAACATCTGCTTTTCCTGAAAGATAAAGGATGGCAGCTATGACAGAATCACCGGCATTGGTTTACCAATGGTGTAGCAGGAATGAACTAGAATGAAAGGCATTAAATGGAAGGAAAGAGGCTGCAGTTAAAAATAGCTATGAAATTGAGGGTGCAGCTTGTTCTAAGAATCCAAAAGAAATGTCTCTTCTTCCTTACGTGCTGTATCAAATATTACAACCAAGTAGTTCTACTAATTCCAGTAATTCTTACTACCAGTGGTCAAAATTGGGAACAATATGAATAGTTTACAGAGTGAACAGACCTAACTGGATGAAAAGAAAGGAAATTCTTTTATGTAAATGTGAACATATTTAGGGAAAACTCAAAATAGAAGTGAATATGATCATATAGAATAGATGTTTATTGGATAAACAGAAATATTGATAGTATATAAACATATAGTTTCAGTATATCACTGACATGAATGATACAGCTACAGTCATACTGGTATTTTTAGTTCCAACTGGTGAGACACTTTAGTCTTTGCTCAGAAAAGCAGGTTGACCTGGTAAGGTAGATGTGCCAGCCAGTCTGATAAAGGATAAAATGTCCATTTAAAGGGTTTGGGGGTTTTCTGCAAAAGTTCTATTACTGCATCACTTGGAGCATGTACCCCAAGCCATGTGCTGTGGAGCATAAGGGCTGGATATATGAGAGGAAAAACTGGAAGACAAAGCCAGTTAGTAACAATAGACAAACTACTGGCATATCAAAGTATAAACCTAGTTACCACGGGGGACATGGATAATTAAACCACATGAAAAATCCCTAAGATTTGTGATAGGAGAGAACTCTTTTATGATCAGGTTTTCTGTCTTAGCAAATGGAGTTCTATTTCAAAATTAAGTGAGCTGTTTAAGACAATTATTAGGATGGTCTACTTTTCTGTATGTATACAGCAAGTTCTTGAGGCACTCTTCCTCTCTTTCGGGTCCCCTTGGTAAGTCACACACAGAGCCCCATGCTAAATGGCCACTGATTTATTGTATTTGAAAACTTACTTTGATTCTCTGAATAAATAGGCTTAGACTTGTGCAAAGCAATATTATTAGTGGGAAAGGCCTTATGGTTTAAATTTATGCTGGACTTTTGTTTTAGGTAAGAACTGTGCAACAGTATTCCCTTTCTAAATTTGATAGCTGGAGAGATATCTTCCATTTTAGGTCTGACTGGCTCACTCACGTAAGAGAAAACACAAGTGAACAGACACAGACACACACACTTCCCCACTCTACACATACATGCAGCAATTTGCAGAACTGGAGCAAAAAATCTGAGTATACTGTTAAATGTTAATGCAAAGAGCAGCTGGAGGATGTTGTTTGCTGTGCACAGCTGCTATACACACTAGTCTTACAAACCCCCAAATGATGCCAAATTTCATCAAGTGCCATCTATTGGTACCTTCCCTATTTGCATATGTATAAGTATGACATGTGCTTGTAATGGTTCGCTTGCAGGACTGAGAGATACAGGACTTCGATAAAGGGCTTTCAAAATGTTTTTGCTAATTCTTGCCATATATTATTAGTGTTTTGAGAGGATTGCACACCAAATGACAACTGTGACTTCACAATGAACTAAGTTTGCTTATGTTAAAGTGACATTCACATCCTTATTTAACGAGCTGTAATGTTTTTGCAATTTCAAATTTTGCTTTTGATTGGAAAATAGTCTCAAAATTGCTCCCTTGATGATAATGTAACTGTGAGAAATCTATACTGATGACATTAGAGCACAGTTATCACCCTCTTGTTCATAGTGTTCCAAAGAGTAATGGGATCTTTTGAGGTGATTTATCCTCAAATATTCTTTCATGCTCAGAAACGCCAATCTCTGTGCAGAATATAATGAGAGGACTTACAGGCAATTATCACTTAAGGACTTCACACAACCAAGTGAGGTGAAATTAAACTTACGTAATTGCACCATCTAGGCTGGAGAGAACTCTCAGTCATGGACATGCTTAAGAGTAATCACTTCCCTGGGTTCTGCTTGCAGACAAGACATGGTCTGACTGCTCACGTTGTCTTCTCTCTCAACAGAGCCAAGCAAAGACTGTTTGTGGGAATCAGGATCTTTTTTCCCCTAAAAATCATATGTTTGAAATGAAAAGTATTTAAAAAAAAATATTAGCTCACTCACATGTACTCAGGCGGGACTTATTATCTGCTGCTTTGGGCTGACAGACTAACTTGAGAAGTCAGTCCAAGAAATGAGATGCATCAGCTTTTATGCTGCTGATTTCCAAGATTCATTTGTATAGTTTTATTTTGATTTAACTTTGAAGGGACAGAAAAGGGTACAAAGAGTTAAGCATTTAAGCTGTCGTTATAATGTCCTCATGGCTTTCATAACAACTCACAAACAGCATCTGAAATTGCTCAGAAGCAGGCTATTGTTATTCTTCCATAGCTGGTAACTTTTCCCCACTGTTATTACAGTATACAAATATTAATGTGGTTAAACCAGAGGTATTGCAGTTGAACTTTCAAACACAAGCTATTTGGCTTTATGGATCACAAAGTAATGGCTTTGTAGTAAGCCATGTGACAGCGTTAAAAGGTAGATGAAGTTCTGTCCAGGACACTAAAAGCTTTAAAAAGCATTGGAGCACTTATCTCTACTCTTTCCAACTACCAGGAGAGCAGCTAACAGTATCACTTACAGAGAAAACAGCTTATTTTCTCTGGTTCCTGCCTCTGGTTCCTTGCTCCATAAATTTCATTGCAACTGTAAGACAGAGCAGTGCTGCAAAAGCCTGAAAAATATGAAATTTAATTATTGTACCTGGACAACAACAGTAATGAGTAACGTGAGAGTTTAACTGAGAATAGACTAATGAATGGGATGTCTGTAATCCATCAAAGGATTAACCAGGGCAACGCAGGATTTGTGATACTGCAGGAGGATGCATAGACTAAGGTATCAGCAAAAGCTGAACACCTGATGCTGATAACAGCTGACTTTTTAGTGTCCGCTTAGGACAGGGATAAAGTAATTAGTCAGATAAAAAGTTCACGAAGGATGCCTGAAGTGAGACTATAAATAACAGGAGAATGTGCAATATTATGTTTGAGGAACCAGCTGACTACATTTAAAGGGATAGTGCAGTTTGAACTCGTCTTCAGGCTTTTGGGGAAGTGGATGGTACTGTCACTGGTACATGCCTGAAACTACGCTGGCAGCCTGGGTAAAGACACGTGTGTGACAAACCCATGCTGCATCTTTTTGGTTGCCTGACCCCAGCTCAGAATAGCCAGTACTTGAGGAGTGGACTTAGAAGCAGACTCTGGAGCTGCTGTTGCGACCAAGAGGGCAGCTTGTTCCCTGGGGGACAGCAGTCCCAGCAGTCATGGTGATGCTTTTGGAGTAGGAGTGCTGGTGAGGACAGACTCAAGGGGCATCAGCCAAGAGCAGCATTTTGGTTTCTAATAGAGAATAAGGAAATCAAGGCCAGGGAAAATTTATGTTGCAATCATCCCCATATGGCTTCTACTCCTTACACAGAGACTGTTAGAAATGTGTTTGGGATATATGTATGCAAAACAGCTAAATTGTACTGAATCACGTTAGGACCACCAGGACAAACCCTCGGTAACTGTGGAAGAACCCACTAATGGCCTTCATTCGAGAAACAGTGATCTATCTATTGCCGAATGTAATTCATATATAGACATCCTTGACAGAACTGTAACCAACTTATGAATAAATGTGCAACCATTGCTGACTGAGGTATACCTCCTAAAGAGAGAGACTCTGAAACTATAGGCTTCACATGTAAGTCATATTCTTTCCCATGTTTTCTAAGAATATAATCCAGAGGTCTTGGTTTGATTATAGAAGTTTATAGAATCCTTCTTCTAGGTTGAGGACCTTTCCAAAGCACATGGATGTACTTCAGTCTGTGGTCCGCATCTGAGGCATATGTTCAAAAATGTCTTCTTATAAAGGTCAGCTTATCTTCATAAATGTCTTCATGAAATGTTTACACGTGAAGCACAGAAAAAACTATATATGTCTAATGATTAATATTTTAGCATAGTGAGGGAGAATGCTTTTGATGGACTGACTTGAGATGAAAGGGAATGGGGAAAAAATCCCCAGCCTCTTAGGAGAAGAGACTTGTGACAGGCTATGTAGCAAAAGCTAAAATGATTCCTTAGGCTTTTATTTACTTCTGTACAACTGCATCCCTGTTTCATCTTGGTAGGGAATACAGAAAATATGCAAGAAGGTTCATGCTTTACCGTCTGGATCCAATTCTGAATTTCAGATTTTCAGAATGAGGATAAAAAAAAAACAAACCCCAAACAAACATTCTTTGGCCTCCTATAATCCTGGGCTATCAGGACTGATAAAAGGCTTCAAGTCGAGCTTTGCGAGTTGTCCCCAGCTGTTCAGACACCATATGGATCTGCCTGGAAGGTACAGCATGACTTCCACAGTCAGTGGCATAGCATCTGAAGCTGGGAGAGTGGTCAGAAGGACCGGCAGTTAGTGGTTTTGTTTGGACAGATAACATTGTGACACTGAACTTCCATAGTGGCATTTTCTTGCCCTGTTGTAATCTTTAACGTCTGGCTAAGGCTGTGACTCTGCTAAAGCCCAATTGCTCTGATTATCTCATCATTATTTCTGCCTCTTGTCTCAGTAGGAAACGGTGTAATCCACTTTTAGTCACAACACAATAGACAGTGAGAGAAGAGTCTGCCTTGACCTCTGGGACATTTCATCTAACTTGCCTTACAATGCTTTAGTGAGCTTACCGAAAAGTCAAAACCAGATTCCCTCTTCCCTGGAATACCCTGTAGTCTAAACCACACAGAAACGTGGTTTCAGGACTGTCCAGTGGATGGGCTGCAGCCCCTGTAGAGCTGCTCAAGGAGCCA
>NW_010431870.1:89661-99361 GCF_000710305.1 Buceros rhinoceros silvestris
AGAGCGTGGGGGCTCTGACGACACAGGGCAAGTGGCTCATATGAGCCAACAGCAAAACGAGAGGAAAGAAGGATTTCTTGCATGCCCTTATCTCCGTACAGATCTGTATTGTGCTAATCTGAAATCTAGTCTCACCTCTGAAGTTTCAAAGGAATAAAGAGGGCACACATATGTACTGTACGAGAGATTGAGCCTGTCCTTCTCAGTGCATTGGAACATCAAGGTTTACATAGAACTCAGAGAAAAAGCAATGAGGATTTGGCTACTGTTCCACTTGGGATGAATTTCACTTAACTTATATAAATCCTAAATAATAGGCTTATACAGGATGCTGTACAGGTGTCAAAGTGTGAGGCTGTAGTGTTCTTCTTTCTAGCAGAGATGCTTCCAGCCCAGTACTTGACGGACGAGGGCAGGTGATGCAGTCTGCACTTACAAGCGCCTGGGTTTTTCCCCAGGGTCACTGCTGAGAGCTTCCTCACCAGTTCAGGTGGAATGAGCGGTACAGGTCCCATCTGGCCCAGAAGATACCTTGAAGAACCTTTGTCTTGCTTTGTTCTAAGACCTGACAGACTGAATGTAAAACTCGTCGCTTTTTCTTTTTATGAAGAAGTAGCTGATATCAAACTGCAGTTGCTTGCATGTTTTGGGGGGGGTCTGAAGACAGTCTGCAAAAACCTGTGTCGTACAGTGGGTTATCACATGCAGATCACTGGATGATATTCTGGCCTTTTCTACCCAGAAGAGCACATTCAGCCTGGAAAAAGACTAAAGTAAAACCAGAGCTCCTGAGCTTTTTGGGGTGTAACTGTCTGTACTTCTGCTGCTTTCGGTCCCTGCTATGTTGCTGAGCTGAAGCTCTGAGCCAAACTGAACATAAATCTGAGTTCCGGCATAGCTGCAAGGTGGGGGGCAGAGCACTGTGCATGTTTCCTCATCAGTGCACTTGGTTCCTGAAAGCAATAGTGGTGATTTTTACAAGTTTTTTGTTCACTAACACAAGTTTCTACAAGCTACGAACACTTGCTCTCTCCCACTGCATATTTGTCTGTTGCTTCCATGCACATGTACGTACATAGGAATGAAAAAGGAGGTTCCCATTAGGCATTCATTAAAATCCTGTAATTTAGCTACAATTGCACATAGTGGGGGCACACAAAAAAATCAGTGTTGGGAGACAACTGGCCCAGGGCTAAGTAATGAAATGTCTTTGGGAGGTAAGACAGTCAGAACCTGCCCGGAGCAGTCCCCAGAGCACCCTTTGGATGGGAGCATTAATTTCTGTAGTTACCAAACACTGACAATTGAGAAAGGAAATGGAAATAAAGGCCCCGCCGTTGTGAATGTAGCACCCATTGCAGATGGGTACATTGCAGATATTCCCTGCTGTTAGCATTTACCTTGCCTGTGTACACAGGCTGCAGTGGATGAATACCGTGAAGACTCACCAGAAATACAATCTCTTTCTGAAACACGGACAAGAGTGAGAGAGACATGTGAAAAGCATGAATCCAAAGGGGTCTGAGGGGTGGCTGATGAATCAGGGAAGGGAAATCTGGAAAAAAAAAAAAAGAGGTATTTTCAGGAGTTCTAGGTGTTTTAGGAATGTCCTTAGTGCAGGAGATTGTAAGTTCATTCTCACGTAAGTAAAGGCAGAGCTGCTATGGATTTGGAGGGGGGCTTTGCTCCATACCACTGTGGAGATCAAGCTGATGAGCCGCTTTCTGAATATCACACTCCCCGTCTATAGTCTCGACATGCTTACACCCTGTGATTCAAGAGTATCTTTGCAGCACTGGTAGACAAGCACGGGTCTTCGTAATTGCTCATTTCCACTGGCCTGACTTTGGACAACACACTGTGGGCTGAAACAATCTACCAGAGATCCTGGACCTACATTTAGGGATTGTCTAAACTATCAAGATATGCCCCCTAGTCCATAATCTCTTGGTTGAATTTGGTTGGTGCCCTCCTAGGAGAAGTAGAAAAACTTTGGAAAACAGGCAAATAGACAGCCATGTAGAAGCTGCTGAGGAGGTTTAGCTGGAGATGGGAAACCAACAGGAGCCAGATGAGGAGGCTAGAGTCTGCAGGAGTTCCTGATGAAATTTACTAAGAGGTACAGTTTCACATGACACGGCTTTGTGCCTATATGACAGTGGTTGCATTTAGCCTGAAGAGTTGTATAGCTCAGCATATCCTGTAGACCTTGATAACTCCTCTCTGCTCACCCATAGGAGATATTGTCCTGTGGTCAGGGTAAAGCTTGGGCATCCCCTGTGAGATGAGGACCTCACCAAAGCCTAAGGAGCCTGGCAGAAGCAAATCTAAATCAATGGAGCACTGATTCCTTACTGACTCCTTCATGTTTTTAGTATAGTGGGTCCAGTCCAAAGTACATGATTTTGCATGCAGTAGAAACATTGACTCAGAAACTATTGACACGAGCTATGAAACATAATGACCACTGACATCACCTCACACTAGTGGAAGCACATATATATCCTAATAACTATAAATATTTCCAACCTTGTGTTAGCAAGAACAACATTATTGGCAACAGCTACATGATGGATGGGGACTAAATACTCATCCTTCATTAGGAAACTGTGATGGTACACAGAGAGATGTTCTTACATTTACAAGCCAGAAAACATAAATATCATGGATTTATTTGTGGTTTCCCCTGAAGGACTAGACTGTGTAAAGCTCTTCTCACAGAAATGAAAGCAAGAGTGTTTGTAAAGTCTTGCTAAGGGTATAGCCCACATCCTGCCATCAACCATGAATCATGTCAAAAAAACATCTTTTACAGAGCACTGCCTTGGCCTCACTGAGCACACTTGAGCAGATAATCTGAAAAAAAAAAAAAAACAACCAAAACTAATTTTAATTAAATTACACAATTTTAACAAAAATACAGCAAAGACAGCGCATTGTTTAAGATATATAAGGTGGTTTGGGCTGACCCTTCCAGAAAGCAGAAGCTTCTAAAGCTGCAAGTAAGTGGTGAGGTGTTACACAGAAGAAAGCCTATCTTGTCATTCTTTAGTCCGCTAAAGTCATTATCTTGAAGGTGTCCTTATGTGACATGAGCCTTGCCTTCATCAATAGCTCATTCCCTTTCAGTATGTTAAAGGACTTCGAAATGTTAACAGACTTTTCCAAGGGAAAACGATGGAGCAGGATGGATACTGCAGGAAAAATGGAGCCATACTGTGCAGCTCTGAATTTTGAGTGCTGTCCTTTCCCTTTTGTTAGCCTTGCTACCTTAGAGAGGGCAACAGAAACACAAAGGAGCTGGTTTATCCCAGTGCTGTGGTCGCTTGATGACACCCTGCTCCAAACAATCCTCTGACCTGAAGACAAACAAACCATAGAAATTCACAATAGAAACTCATGAAAACCACAGACTCTGGAATGAAGCAGCTCTGGAGCATTTCTTCACCCTTACTCCTCAGTACCTTTAGCAAGGTCTGGCAAGCTCATGTGCGTAAAGAGAGTACTAGAATGGCTGTAGGATAGAGATGAAAAGAGATTGCTGAGAGGAAGGAAGAAAAATGGAAGGAAAATGGCACATGAGGGAAAGAAGTAACCAAAGTGGTATGGTACTTTTCTATCTATTAGCTCTTAGTAACACAGGGAACCACATCTCAGTGAAGTATGACTCATAGGGTTGCATTCAATGCACATACCCTTGCTACTCTTCTTAGCTTGCCTTGGTAAATCTTTATCTGTACTAATGATTTTCTTTTATGTCAGTTTACACAGAAATAGCATAACTCAGTATATCACAAAACACTCCTGCATTTATAGAAGTCCTAGCAGTAGAGTTTTTCTTCATGTCTGTTAGTCCTTTTTTTTTCTAGGATCAACGATTTTCAGTCTAGCAATTTTAAAATGAACTCTTTGTAAAAGTTTAATCTGCACTCCTGTTATAATGCCCTGAATTCATAAGATGGTAACTTTAAAACAGTCTCCTTCACAGAAGAGAGAAGGTTTTCCATGACCTATACCATGTTTTTTCCCCCTATTCCAATCTGAAAATTTCCAGTGAGAGTACAAAAATGATCTTTTTTTCTTGCCTAATCATGATTTACATCATCAAAATAGAGAGTCTGGAGTGCAAGAGGAATCTGAAAGGACTGTAGCTCCAAGTGCAAAGAAGATAAGCACATAGCTCCTCTCCATTTCCATGAGATCACAGCTACACACTCCAAACTGTTCGTGAATGCTAGAAAATAGTCCTGAAGTCATCTTGACCGTGTACTTGACCCAAAGCAGGATCAGCACTTCTCTCATTCTTGAGAGGTGTTTATCTGCTCTATTCTTAAAAATTACCTTTGGGCAGAGACAACACAACCTTTTCAAACAGTTGATTACACCTATTATTACTGTGCTCAGACGGAGAAAAACATCTGCTTCTGCTTTGTGGGAGCGTGCAGTATCTTTTTTTTTCTTTTTTTTTTTGCCTTTGGTGAATTGCTCATTCGCTCTATCTCTTTTTAAGTTAAAATCTCTATTTCTTCCAAGTCCTTGCATATCACATTTTTCTAAAAGCTGTAAACATTTTTGTTGTTCTCTTCTTGCCTCACTCGAGTCAGACCACAGATTTATGGAAGTGCTATGTGAGAATGAGACGCAGTACCCCAATTAAAGCTGTGCAAAGTGGAAGGACTATTTCATATGTTTTGCCTTAAGTCTACTAAAACTCCTTTCTATGGTGTTTACCTCATTCACAACAACACAACACTACTGATTTGCATTTGGCTTCCCATCCATTGCGTACTCCTGTACCATTTCTGCTATACTACCTAGCTGTTCCATGTCCCTCCCGTATTTGTGAAGCTGCCTTGCGCTCTTCTATGCTCAATCCTCTCTTTTTGCAGAAGGAATTGCTTCAATTTCTCCGGTTTGTTCTTTATTCTTATCCCACTGGTGGTAGTGCCTCCCAGTTTGCTTGCATGGGGCATGTTTGCAGACTTGCTTTCTATTCCAGCATGTTGGTCATAAACGGCAAATGCATCACCTAGGGCCAATCCCATATGTACCTCACTCAATACAACCTTACAGTCTGATGACAAATCAGTGGTCACAGCTGTCTGTCTCTTGATACACAGCTTGTATTCATCCTAGAGAAATAGTCATTTTTTCCTTATGGGAATGGCACGCTGTTAAGTTTGGGGTTTAAAAATGAAAGAAATGGGAAAATAATTCATTACCATCATTTAGACATTAGCTAAGATTTAAATAAATCAAAATATGAGACTGTTTTATTTTATTTGTCAATACTTGCAGTAACTTTATCATGCCTTCAAGTCCTCTCAAGTCTTCTTCAAGTAGACAAGTTTTCTTAACCTATATGTAGCATCCTACACCTAATTTTTTTATATATAATGACAGTGAAAATTCAAACTCAGAATTTCTAGAGCTTTTTGCTTATTCTGTAATGTTGATACAAATGTTAATGTTCAGCATCTGCTATTGGTAAATACAAGTTGAAAACATCTGTCTGGCCACACAAAAACCTCTCTGATCTGACTCAAGTCTTTGACTAGACTTAACGACAAGTGCAGCATTCACTGTGTTACAAGATTAGAGCTTGCAGGGTTGTACACGGATGCTGCAAGTCATAATGCCTGTTTTTCTCAGGGAGAGCATAAAGGGTACTCAGAGTCCCATCTCGTTCTTCTCCTAGAGCTCTGGGACCTGTGGCAGACAGCCGTCATCCCTAGATGGGATCCTCAGTCATATTTTCTTCTGTTTTGTTCTCATTGCTACTGAAACTGGCATTATTTAGGGACATTTGTTCAATGAAGCTCTAAGTGGCAGTTTCAGACTCATAAAGGTTGCTGTCTAAACGCAAAAACTCTAATTTAAGATGAGGATAGAAGCAACTGCATATTCTTGCTCTGATTCAGTCAGGATGAAGCATCATGAATCAGAGTTCATTATCTTGACTTTCATTGTATTTACGCCTTTTGTGAGATCTGTAGTACCTAAGTGCACAGGGTAAACACACACAACTGGCGTCATAGCACAGGCTCATGCTTTACTCATCTGTTCTGTCAATTCTTCATAAAGGCTCAACATACAAATTATAGTCTGAGCAATTTTCAGAGTCAGCAACATCACGTTCCGAGGCACAGATTCTCAGCACAGAGCTGTTTCAATGGCTCCTTTCAGCAAGCTCGCTCTCAAACTGCTGCTGACATCTTTACATCTGCCAGGAAGCCCATTTCCTCCTTCAGAGCATCTCCTCCACATCCACTTTCAAACTGTGTCTCTGGTGAACGTTCCTCTCCCTCCAGGGAAGGTGCAAGTGCAGAGTGAGACGAGGGAAACAGCAGGCCATTTCATTTGCTTGCTCAATTTTTTCTTCCATGAAGAAAGAAAGAGCCGTGTCAAAAATCCATGTTAAACTGCCAGCATTTTTCCCAGGGTAAGGATACTTAGAATGTTGATTCCTCTATCTCGTTTTCACTCCATTTCAGATCGATTACAGGTTTTTGTTTTGATTTGTGTCTTTTTTTTTTTTTAGGGGTTCTTTTTCTTCCAAGAAGTACTCAGTGTACTTCAGAAAAGAGGTAACAAAAAGAGTTATGTTTAGAGAACAGCTACAACTTAAGGAAAGAGGGTACATAAAGATTATTTTTTTGCCTTCTACACACAAAACAAGCCTGATGACCCAAGAAAATGACAAGAAGAACTTATACTGGAATTACAGAAACTTTTATCAGTGCTGGTATGCCATGATAACTCCATCTTCTTTGCCCATGAGGAGCACGGAGTGTTTTAAAAAAAGCAGTTTTGGCACTGTCAGACAGTTTTCCCGTTTTAGAGCTCTTCATTTCTAATGGTTCCATTTGTAACTCAGGGCAGAGTTTATCGAAGTATGTTTTGTCATTTGTCAGTCAGTCAGTACACAGTGTTTTTTCTTATGCATTGCAAAATTAAGTATTCCAAGAAGAAACTGAGTAGGGGTTAGAATAAATATTTTCCTTGAAGGAGATTTGTGCATGTAAACGTAATGCAATGTGATTTTGTGCAATGTAAAATGATGCTATGATACCATGGAGAAATCCACACGCTTTCTAGGGGACAGCATGATTCTCTTTGAGAGATAACCTCTACATAAATAATTTCTGGTATACTGACATCAAATTAAAATCAAGGAAAGGCACTGCTATGGAAATATTTATTACTGTTTCCTCAAAAAAAGTATAGAGAGTTCTCTTTTACTGGTCAGTTATATAACATTCTTCAAAATCTTTGAAGTGGAAGAGGTCACTCTCATTTTTAAGACTGGATACTCTCTAAAGAGTACACAGAAAATACAGTACCACAAAAAATCAGCACATTTCCTAACAAAACTTTTCAGAAAGTACACATTGGAGTCTCACACTATGCCATGTCAGCCTGGGAGGAAAACAGAAAAAATCTGCAGCCACTCCACGTGTGCCAATGTTTCAAGATCAATTTTATTGTGCAGCCCCATGTAACTGCTTGACTTTAATCATTTGGCCCTTTTGTAATTTAGGTTGGTACCAGAAAAGTCTAGCCCACTGTTGTCAATGGGCTAGAAAGAGCTGGGTAATTGTCATTTCCACTGCACTGACTTTTGTCAAAATATTTTTGAGGTCACTCATCAGGTACTATGCCTGTAACTCAGACGCTAAAATATTCGTGCAACCTGAGGGCACTGGAATTAAGGGGCAAAAAGTTGATTCTTGAGCTGCAAGAGAGTCACGACGAGACAGAGACCCATAGGAAGTTTATTCTAGCTTGCAAACACATCAGTATGACGTTAGACTCACACTCTTGAAGAGCCCACTTGTCCTAGTGTCAGTTTTTAATCTAAGCACTTCTAGTAGGGTGGCCTGCACAGCCTGCCATATCACTGGCTATTTCAGAGTATAGTCAGGTCCTTAGGCGTGGGCAGAATTGCAGTATGCAATGTGTGCAGTACTGTGTTATGATGCTGTAGGAAACAAGAGATGCTGCAATGGGTGGTATTCTATTTAGGCTGTTCTCCACGGTGGCATGTTTCTGGGCAACAGGTTTCTGTGTGTTAGAACAAAACCCAGGGACAGGTAATGAAATTTGGCTCAAGGGTGCTTCAAAGTTCCTCTCCAAGGCATTTTGAGATACATGGGATGGCTGTGTGCTCTGCAGTCCTTCAAGTCTTCAGTGGCCACATTTGTGTGGCTTCAGGGAGGCATGCCAACAGAAGAGAGTGATGCTGGCTGCTCTCCGTATCCTCCAGAAATCCCCTCCTGTGGAAACACGCAACACAAGGCAACACAAATATGATATGCTTTCTTGCTACTAGCAGGAAAGGTGACTGCACAAGCTACTTTTGTAGAACAAGTTTGTGCACCACTGGTGCTGTGTGGTGCAGAATTACAGAAGGACAACCAAGGACGTGCCCTTGCTTTTAAGAAAAGAGCCAAGTACTTAAAAAAAAAAAAAAAAGAAAAAAGAAAAAGAAAAAAAAAACCTCTGATACATATTGTATTTCAGTCTAGACTGAACTGGATAGTTGCAAGACTATTTGTGTTGAAGACTTGATCACTGTGGTAACACTGTCAACAACATGGCATTGCCACCTATAGACGGCAAGGAAAAGCCAGTCTTAGACTGAGCAGCTTCACAGAGCTTTCTAAATTACACTGAGGGAAATCCCACAGAGGAAAGACTTGTAAAGGATCATCCCAGACCGGGAGTCCTGTTTGTCAGTTAGATATGTAGGACTGGGTCTTACCAAGCAATGTTTGTTGAAACATAATTTTTAAAAATCAGAACACTGTCCTTTCCACATCACCCTCTATAGCACATCAGCCACTGGTGAACAGATTGCATGCCAGTTTGGAAACATCTTAGCTGTTCACGTTTTAAAAATAACAGCAATAATATGCAGCCAAACTAGTATTTGGAAGACGGGAATAGAGAAATGCAGGGAGAAGCTTCAGACAGCCCCAGTTTAACTTTATCAGAACTTCTCAAATTCCCAACTCTTTCAGAAACATAAAGCAGACAAAGTTGGAGATATTTAGGACTCCAGCTCGTACAGAAGGGCTACTTCCATCCAGTCTTTCTGATCAGTCACAGTGTCAAGCATCTCTCCCTGCCTAGCTAACACTTCACTTCAGGATTACTTATATAAAGGTTTACCTAATCTAGACTCGTGACTTGAGTGAGGCATGGCCAGCCTTTTCTGAAAGAGTGCATCTGCTGAAGGCTTGGAAAAGTAGTTCAGCATCAAATGGTTTGGAAATGTAGTGTATGATCAAGAGCGTCTCAAGAGAAAGCAAAATCAAGAGGCTGTGGCTGAGGTATAAGGTTATGGTTCTTTTACCTTTTGTTCCTCAGAGGGCCTTGTTTTATCCTGTTCAAAAAGGGTCATGTTTTCAGTTGTGGCTGCTGATTTTTAAACACCTCTATGAAAGAAATCTGATAACATTTACGCTAGCAAGTATCCCAGATTTGAAGATGCGGGTGTTGTTTAGTATGGCTAATAAAATGGCTGATAAGTAAGAACCTTACTGACAAAAATATCTATAGTTAATTGCATAACTTTTATCCCCCAAGTAGACATCGAGGTTTAACTTTTCCATATAGTATAATTCTTGTAAGTTAGCCAAAGTCCAACTAAAGATCTGTAAGCCATGGCAGGTTCTTAGGGACATTTTTGAAATAG